>NW_028278981.1:0-101181 GCF_059751315.1 Micrasema longulum
TCTCAGTTTAATTTTTCCTTGGCCAGCTGCTTTCTGCATAACGACGTTCAATTGTTGTTTCAGTTCATATTTACAGAACCACAGAAAAAAAAGTAATTTATAATTATATAACTTACATATGATGTACTTGTATGTAGGTACAAACGAATAAATATTTTTTGTATATTACCAATAAAATAAATCACAGCTCACCATTGATGTATGTACTACATTTAAACCATATTTATTTTGTGATGTGTTATTTATTATATTAAATAAAAAATATTTTGTTTGGCAATGAGAAAGACGCCTAAGTTGAAACGCGAACCTAAACGCGTGTGGGTTAAGAACAAATTTGGAAGTTGAGATGTCTTCACAGAGGAATAGCTTTCGACCTCTCTGATTGGCTATCTGACTATCAGGTGTACCCGACTTTGTGGCTTAGGAAATATGTGAAATTCTACGGTTTCCAGTCAAATCGAGGAATGCTTCGTCGTAGGCGCGTAGAGTTTAAACTAAGTTGAAAGACCTCAAATATGAGGGTAATAGTGGACTTCGGAATAACTCAAATCCGCCATTTGGCACACTTTATATTTAACGAAAATGTCTCAGATTATTGAAAATTAAATTTAACTGGGTATCCGCAAATAGAAATGAGAAAGTCAACTAGAATTTTTTATTTATTAGTTACACTATAAAACTAATCTAAAAAATTTCAAAATCATTTTGATGTATTTTATTATCATCGCTATGAGTATTAATTTTTTTTCAAATTTTGAAATCAAACCACCCGTGACGTCAACAGTTCAAGTCAATGAATTTTCCTGGAATTTAAAAATTGAACCAGTTCCCGTCAAAATCTGTCATATTTATTTGAGATATATCTTAGTCGAATTTGCACGTTGATTTTTTATTCCCGAGAATTCACTCTCTCGGGAAAAAACACACAAATAACAAAAAAAAAAAATATTTGCTTTAACTTTTTATCAAACATCAAGAACCGATTGTTCTGTTTATTTTTGAATAAAAATTGAGTTTCTAGTATTTATTTTTTTATATTAAAAAAAAAGTATTTTTATATTTGAAATTTGTTTATACTTCAGTATGTGTTAATAAATAAAAAAAAATACACGCTAAACGTCGAAAAACACGGTAAACCGGAAATAAGAAATCTATCACGACAATAATCTGATAGGGTGGTGCTTTTAAAACAAATTATTTGGTCGAAAAAATACAAAATTTATGTTTAAAAGATATTTTTAAAAACCGTATAATTTTCTCATTGATCAATTATTTAAACAAATAGGGTTTGATATCTAAAATCATTATATAAAAAGAATTGTTTGCTTCAAATACATAAAGACGAAATAAATAGTAGTATTTCTACGTCACAAAACGTAAGTACGCGACCTAGAACAAGTAGTAACATCTTAATTCTAAAATTAAAAACAACCACAGCACAACATCATTTTAGTTAGAGAGGAATACTTTTTTTTAATGAAATGAACAAAAAAAATAGAAAGTCAGTAGGAAATACAACATTTTTACGAAAGAAGTAAAAAGTTATGTTTATAATTATTTTTTGTGTAGCAGGATTAAGAAACCAATTTTTTTGCAATGTATATGTTATATTTAAACTATTAATTATAAAAAATAAAATATTCAAATTATAGTAAGATGTCACTCCCCATTATGAACAAAAGAATTGTTTTTTTCTTTTACGTAATGAGAAACGATCATGTAAATATATGAATATATACGTATTAAATTTATATAAACATTTTATTTTGTTTTTGGAATATTGTAAACTTATATTTTTTTATCTGAATAACGAAATAAAATGTTTGATTTTTGGTAACACGTATTCACATAAACCTGTAACATTTCAAAGTGGTTCATTTTTATTAAAATCATTACTACAATTTTTTTCATACATTTTCGAGAAGCTTTACGGTGTAATTAAATAGTCTAATTTTTACCCTGTCTAAGAAAACATTTTTTGTTGCCAATTTCCCGCAGCACTGATCTTCCTCATTAAAGACACACTATGACCTAAAAGTCTAAACGAATTTCAATTAGCATCGACGTTTGGAGATATGTGTCTAATAGACTCGAGGGTCTTAAAAAATGGATGTATGTTATTTAACTTAAGTAAAAGTCAGATAAAAATTATCGCAAAATAAAGAAATGAGTCCGGCATTGGTTTGGACATATAGAACGAATGGAGACCAAAATAACGGATAAAAAGATTAGCCGTGCTATTGTTGATGATTGCAGAAATCGAGATAGACCGAGAAAGACATGGCATGAACAAATCCTACAAATCCTTGAAGATGGACGTCAATAGTTGAAATAATCGGCGCGCGTTTATGAGAAGATGTGTAGATGTAGAGGAAGTGAGGTCTGAATCCAAAGACAGAGTGATATGGTATTCTACCATCTCTGCATATCTACGCGAAAATGGCGCAAATGTTCGTTTTTTTTATTCTCGTTAGAATCGATCGACAGAATGTTACTGATGGGAAGTAATTTTCCAAAAAAATATGTACATTACGTCTTATTTATTTAAAATTGTAATTGCGCAATGGCTGTTTTGCTGCCAAATGTCAATTCCTTACAACCATCAATAAAAATAAAAGGTGTTATTTATTTTTAAATTTTAATACTTACCCGTGCGAAAAAAACAATAAATCATAAAATAGAACCAGCAAAAAATGAACGTAAATAAATTGATATTGATACTAGTCTTCAACAGAAAAAATAACATAAGAGAAAAGGAAAAGAAGGAAAAGGAGAGATATGAAATGTTTCGTAATACGTAATACGTTAAAAATTGTTGAAGAAAGATTTTTAATATATGATACCATATGTCAAGTCGTATGGATAGTCTCTCTAAGAGGTTGTATTTGGATTATGGTTGTTGGAAAAAATAATTTACAATAATACACCACTCGTATTATTTACTTTTTGCCTCGAAAAGAATGTCATGATAATCATCATAACTATTCCCTTTCCGCACCCAATGGTACATCGGGCACTGCATTGGTGCACCAATCGCAGCGAATCTTAATATGTTAGTTGCACTAAAGTAAGATGACTAGTCTTACGCTTTAGGTGCCAGTTCAGGGACTATAAAATATTTTAATCTGAAAACCCTTTTTTAAATATACTTTTCAAATTAACCACGCCGGAAATCGAACCCGGTACTTCTTGAATGGCTGACAATGGCAAATTACACCACGGCTGTCCTGTAAATATTGTTACTTCTAAAAACATTGGCCATAAAACGCGGTTTTCACTTTCAAAGACAGAATAAAAGCAATGTTTGCTTAGTAAAATAATCCGTGCTGTAAAATTAAATTTCGTAATGTTTTTAAAGCCGCAAGGATTGATGATAGCGCACTGAGCGTACATACAATAAAAATATCAATTTATTCTAAAATTTATTGCGTAATATCCCTGTAAAGAATTCGGCCAAGATAAAATCTCCCCCCTCCTGTATTTCGGTGATAAATTTACAATCGACAGTTACATTATACACGTTTTTGCATAAAACATTGAAATTACTGGCGTACGCTCCCTTACTCTTCCCGCGTGATTTACGGTGACCACGTGACAAGTAAAATATTATGAACGCCTGAATACAGATAACAACAACCTTGTATTGGGGATGACGAAAGACAAGTGGGTAGATTTCAAGGGAAACACTCAGATAAAAAAAAAAATAGGATATACCTTTCTTTGTATTTAAGTTCTTATCTGCTTCGTAGTTTTATAATTAGCGAATTTCCCTATAATTCAAAGTACAGGGGTTTTTTTCATGGGAGTTGCTGTATTATTGACCTTGCTTATAATGTATAAGATAAATATAAAGCGTTTATTGTTTCCAATCTTTCTTTATAAACTCTATGGGATCTTCTCCGCATTTACTTATTGAAGAGAGAACCACAGAAAACTATTTTTTTTACATATTTATTTATTCATGTTTTTTCAATTTAAACTATAACTAATAATAAAAATAATGTGACTTAGCTGGGGTTACCTGTGCCGAGGACACTTAACAATATACTTATAAAAAAATATTTTTACATTTGAGGAAAAACAAAGAAGGTTAACTTAATAAACAGAGATAATTTACAAAACGTGTAGTTTTAAACATTCCGTATTTATGTTTATAAATCATTTATGTACATCTATATTATGTATATTACAAAACGCACAATGAAAAAACAAAAACATAACATAAGCTAGACACTTGTGGAGCAGTTGATTCAATATTCGTATGGGCGAATGAGACAATCCATTTTACTTCTACCTACCTCCACTATTCATTTTTTTATAGCCTTTTTAAACATTTTCTCTTAACTAATAGTTTTAATGGATGGTGGAAGTAGGTTAAAGATTTTAATTGAATAATACTCAAAATTCCTTTGTCCGAAAGTGGTATTAGTTTGTAGTTGTTTAAATTGTCTTTGTGTTAAGGATCTAGTGATTGTATTATTCGTATGTGATGTATTGTAGGGGTTATGTTTTTATTTGAGTAAGAGTAGTTTTAAAAATCTGTAAATGAGTATTGTTTTAGCGTATAATTGCTTTGGTGGCATAAATTGTGATTTGTGGAATATTTCTTCAGTAGATGCATCAGGACACTGAGTATTATTTTATATTTGGACTTTTGTGCAACAAATTCACTATTTAAAGCTGTGTCACTCGCAACACCCCATCCGATTATACCGTACTCCAAAATTGATTGGCATAATGCGAAATAAATCTTTAAAAGTTCCTATTCATTAATTATATTACAAACTGTTTTAAATATGAACGTTAGTCTTTTAGGTTTATTTGCAAAAATTTTATCTGTTGTTTCCATTTTAAATTTATATCGATAGACATCAGTAGGCCTCCTGTTTCTCTCGAAGAAATCACGACATTTTGTGTCCTGTTATGATTTATTGTCTTTATTACCTGTTCTATCCTAACCACGAAAGATACTACCCCTTGTGATAAGTTATTGTGACTTATTACGGAATAGATGTGCCATAGATTCTAACCAACGCTTCTGCATCGCGCCTCCAGGTTATGACTTTCGACGCTGAAAAGGGGGCAATGCTTTAACAAGTGGCTAACATCTTCAGGGGTTTTATCATCATATGGACAGCAATTGATCTCAGAAAGTTTTAAACAGTGCAGGTTTGGTAAACCCACCATAATTCGGGTTTGATTTCGGTCCAACAGTATGCTGACATTGAAACTCAAAGCAAGAAATTGATTCATACCAGTTCAAGAAAAAAATCCAATAATATTTTTTTTCGAATTTGTCCGAGTATTATGGTGTATTTTTCTTAACCTTCTTTCGTATTATATTTCCCACCTGCTGACAGCCTACTAAATACTGAGTTCTGATGGTTAAAAATAGCATACTGTCAAAACGATAATTGACACTAACACCCATTTTGTATAGCACTTTTTTAAGGTTGAAAGTTACGTTTTGACCAATAGGTAAATTTGTATGTATACTTAACACTAATAAAAGTTTTTTTGTTTTTAATGAAACATGAAATATAAGCGTTATTTACTCAAATATTTCAATATTGGTGTCCATTTTCAAAAATAACTTGCTATTAGAAAATGGAAATTAAGTTGGGATGGAGTGAAGTTCGAACCTCGGACCTCTGACTCGTGAGTCCGCAACACTAGCCACGGGACCACAACCTGATGTTGAATATTAGGATAAATAAATATTTCTTTTTAAAAAAAATTGTCGCTCGTAATGTTCCGTATGTCAATAAACTAGAATTTCCCATACAATTCACGAATACTTCGTATCATGCAAATTCAAATCAGCAATAAAAGTTTTATTGTCGGTTCCTTGAGCTATCTAGAATCACAGTGAAGTGCTCGGAAAAGCCAAACCCAAGCGAAGAGCGGTACAAGCAGTTTATTCAAATTTAGGCACAATCTTATTTCCATTTTTAATACCTATTACTTGTAAATAATCTCCATAAAACGGCCTTTTTAAAATATACAATTGGGGTGAAAATTCGGCTCGATGTTTGTTATTCTACAGGGTATTTAATTTTTCTTCTTTCGACACTTGTTTACATTTTCTTATTTAAAAGACACTAGTGTTTTTTTTTTTAATTTTGTATGTTAACATTGTTATTGCGAATGATATTTAAAAAAAAATTAAACACTTAAATATCGCCGTTACAAGTAACAAATTAACGTTTCATTTGATAAATTTAATGTGTTTTTGTTTCTCCGTATCCGGGCAAATGAAGAATACAGTTCAGTACGTGAAATAGAACCACAACCCCCGAATGTTTTAAACTCGATGTCTAGACTCATGAGAAAAATCCTGATAAATAAGTTGTGAAAATCCCGCCTCGTAGTGGGGCGTTCGCCTATCACGATTTAGATCGCGGGTTCGATTCTGGCAGTGAGAATGCGAAATATTAGTTTGAAAGGCGGTTCTGCATTGCATTATTTCATTGTACCTGGGCTAGCACCTGTAGAGTAAGACAATCAACTTACCTTTATGTAAAGCATTACCTAGATATAGTGCATTTGGCGTACCAATGCAGTGCCTTATGCTCCACTAGGTGCCGATAGGGAAATAATGATGATTTGTTCCTTTTTTTGTTTATCTGATATTATATGTTTTATTTATTTATTTATTAATTTAGTTTTTTTCAATAAACAGTTTATATTGCATGTTTTTGCCATGTTTTCTATAACGAATTAGTTTTCTTGCTTAATTATGAATTTTTTGCTTTATATCATATTTTTTAGTCTCTTAGCTTAAATAATAAGAGCTATTACATTTTTTTTCCCGTTAGAAATTTGTATCGTATAGTTTTTTGTGTACGTAATTTTTTCTGTGTTAGGTTTATGTTTTCTAGTTATATTTACAACAATATATATCAATATTATTTCGGATTATTAATAGTATTTACGTCTCCGCAAAATATCGGTATTTTATGAGTTTCGATTCACAGAAAAATCAGTGTTCATAAAAAAGATGAAAAAAAAAATCAATAATGCAGAAAAAAAAACTTAAGAAACAAAAATGTAAAAGTCATTCGTAGCTTTGGTACTAGAAAAAACATTATGCGGGTAAGTTCTAACGTCTGTTCATTATTACAAAAATTTCCAAATAAACAAACCAGCCGGATGATATTCGACGTAGAATAATCTATTTTATACATATTGTCTTAATTCAAACGGCACGGTTAAAATATAGTTTATTGACATTTATGTGATTTGTTTAAATTTGGTAATATTTGTGTTTTTCGTTTTTTTTATAAAACTCCATAGTATTTCATGTATAAAAAATATCAATAAAAACACCTTGATTAATACATTAAATTTAAAACAATATTTATAACTGTTCTATAATTTAACCGAATATTTAAGTTTTGGTGACGATTTTCAACGAATTGTAAATAGCTGACTATTAAAAAAATGGAAATCAAGTGAGGGTAGAGTGGGGTTTGAATTTTAGACCTATGATCAGTAAGTTCGCAACACTAGCCACGGGATTAAAACCCGATTCAAGTTATAAAGTAAAACTTAACAAAAAGGATTTTGATGATAATTATATCTAAATCATTATTAAAATTTAGCGAGTACTCTTAGGTGAAAATCCTGCATAAGGAAATCGAATTGAGATTAGTCGATCTCATGATGTATTGGTTATTGCGTTTGCCAGGCATTAAATAAACAAATAATGGTAAAACAATAGACTTCGATCCACCGTATTGTATTTTACCATACCGTGTAGATTTTTGCCGTGGTGTGAAATGGGCCAATCATGCGATGTCACCCAGTGGGCTCGTGGTTTGCACGTGCACAGCGGTCTAATCTTTGTGAATGTAAGGTACATATTTGTAAGACGTAACGGGATAGTATGTAAGTCACATAAGCCAACAAAATGAATATAATCATAATCCGTATTTTAAACTGCTAACTTTTTTGCAAACATATCGGTAGTTTAAGAGTTCCATTGCACAAAAATACGGTTTTTATACAAAAAAAACGTGAATAATGCAGCTACTTGTTTGTAATCTCGTTCAATTACAGGAGGATTTGAAAGGGAAAACGCAATCAATTTACTTTGAAGACCGTCATAAAACATATTTCACCTTTATTTTGTGATTAAACGGTACCGTCCGGCGGGCCATAAATCACAATCTAGCGAATACAAAAATCGCCCAAAAATCTCTTTAAAATCCCGGTAAGGATTTTCAGTGGCGGCTTGTGATGCACGGCTCTCCTGTCTACAATAACTCACCTCTAGCGTTGAATTATAAAACAATTTATCAGGATTATCCCCTTTGGCTGGGGATTACGGCGTATTTAAATACAACACCTGGGTTTTGTTCCCGGTTCGGCTATACTGCCAACAAACTATTCGCATCACGCGTCTGCTTCATTGTATTTTATTCACAAAACATTCTACATATTCAGGATCTCTTAAAAACCGCAAAAGATAAAAATATATGATAAACTTGTCAAAAAATTGACAAAGTTTGGAAACTAAAATTATAATCATTCCGTCATTCAGTCAGGCTGTTTATTTACCATGCAAGAGGTCTCTGGTTTAATTCTCCACATTTTTGTAATGAAATATGCATTTAAAAATGTGTTTTTACACTTTATTTCATCTGAATTGTATGAATGGTCGTGTTACCTTAACGTAATAAAAATTGATCAAGATACTTTGTTATTGTTGATGGAAAAGTCAGTAAATGAAGAAATTATAATAGCAATATAAATTAAACAGACCACATAATTGGTAGACCAAATGTCCACGGTTTCAGTACCAATATGGTGATAAGAAAACATTGCAGACTGAAACCAGAATTGAAAAATAATTGATAGTTTTTCAACTAATAATTCATGTGGAACTTGCCAAGAATCGAACTCGGAACCACAATATTACGAGATTGACATATCATAAAGACTCGCGAGAAAATCGCGCAAGGCAAATCAATAAAAAAAAAATATTGTTAATATATTACAACAAAGATGAAAAACATTTTATATACGGAAATATAGAAGTCTGGCCATTTACAAGGCTGGCCATTTACCTTCACCATTCTGCCTAGTTATACATTCATATTTATTCAGTTCTTCCACATGTGGAAAGATAAAAGAGATTTTGAACAGATTTTGTCGGCCTCGTGGTGTTATGATCAGCGCGTTTGCTTACAATGAAAGAGATCTCGGGTTCGATTCCGGGCATTGTTGAAATGAAATATTTATTTAAGAGAGTGTTTTTACCTTAGAACATTTCATAGTTCCTGGACTGGTACCTGAAGCGTTAGACTGATTATCTTATTTTTATGTAACAAAAATAATCAAGATACGCTACGATTGGTTAACAATGCAGTGCCCTATGAACTATTTTCAGGGTTCAATTACTAGTTATTGTTATACATAATTTTAAAAAAATATCTGTAAAAATCAACGTTGATAGGCACCTTTAGTAAAGTAAATAATATTATTCGTAAATACTTAATTAAGAATAAAAATCCATTCTTTGAGTACCTATGTCAAAATATTCAAAGTCAGCCTTGTCTTAAAAATATACATATTTAAGAATAGCATCGTATTCACTACTGAAATGATTGATCTATTCTTGTTTTCACAGTTACCGCATAATTGAAGTGTTTTTTCATCTCGCGTGGTGGCATTGCGTAGCGTCACGTCTGATCAAAATGAAAGCCCGTTTATAAATTAAAGCTAGGGAGGTAATTACCCACAAATTAAATTTCCTTCCACTATACGCTTGTAATGTACCATTGTATTTAATTATACGTCATTAGGCTAAATCATAAGAATACGATGTTTATTTTTTTAAATAGAAAAAAAACAACTACGACATATTTTGGATTGACATACAAGTAATTATAATTTTGTTTTCGTCCAGGTGGATGTAGAATACAGTTATTTGCGTAAATTAGAGCCAGAACCCTGGATAGTGCTTTCGACTTGATGATGAGTCTCGTGCAAATATTCTTAGTAAGGTAATTAAGTGGTGATAAGTCAGCTTCGTTGCGTATTGGTTGACATGTTGGCCTACCGTTATTGAGGACACGGGGTGGTATTCTGAATTTTCTCTGCCCCTAGAGAGGGGTAAATCCGAGAATTTTTATTTTTTGCATGCGTTTACATTTAAGATTATTATGACCTTAAACGTTAACTTAAATAAACATATTGCAACAGAGATGAAGAACATTTTAAAGAAGGCAGTATAGATGTCTAGGCATCTACAAGGCTTATGACCTGTCATTGGCTGGTTTAAGTGGCCACTTTATACACTGTGTAACATTCAATATTTTGCCTATATTCAAACATCTATATTACTTCAATTCTTTCATCTGTTGATGTTTGTGAGAGCTGAAACCTTTATTTATGCGAGTGAGATTCATCTAACTGAATTATTTCCCCTACATACAAGGCAATGCCTGAAATTTTTATTTTTTCAATTTCTATACTTCTTCGTGGACCAGGTGGATTTATCAACAATATTTTGAGTTTGTCCAAATTTTTGTAGACAAGGACTGGACTGTAGATGCCTAGACATCTATATTGCCTTCTTTTAAATGTTCTTCATCTCTGTTGTAATATGTTAATGTTAACAGCTCCACAGGGAGTTTAAACCAGTCTTTGTCTACAAAAATTTGGACAAACTCAAAATATTAACTAAAATACTTAATCAGGTTGAATTGACCAAACCGTATAAGTTTTTTTTCCATTTTTTTAAAGTTTTATACGTCACTTGACGTTTAATCATCAATGTGGCTATTATATGAAGCAAAGTGTCCTCGCATGAAATAAATAATAATCCCTAAATTTACCTCTCTCTAGGGGGTAAAGAAGATTCAAGATACCACCCCTGGGTTCGTTTCCTGGCGGAATTGACGTAAAATATTTATTTAAAGGTTTTTTTTAATTGCACTATTATAGTTCGGATCAACTCTCAACCATATTTATACCTACCTACTCCTCCTTTTCCTAACGCACTTCGGGTAGCAATAATTCTACGTGTGAGTGTCGGAAAAAGGTTATAATTTTATTACCAAACGAAAATCTAACTAGTCAAGTGCTCCCAACAAACGACATTCAACAAGCGAGCTATGCCAGCGTCCATCTAGATCGCCAGCACCGAACAAGCCGTGCCAGCGTCGCGGGACCGCTAGCTTCTCCACCAGGTTCCAAGACACGTCATGCCTCATCATCAGCAAATTGAGGGAGTTGCGCAACTTTTCTTTCCTAATAATACAGTCCACTCTTAATTTTCTTCCTACAGAACGAGGTATTTCTTCACACATTGTCGTCTCCTCAACAGTTACATTGTTCCTGTACGGTACCTGAAGCGTAATACTGATCACCTCGCCTTCATGTAAAATGTGATCGAAATATGCAGCATTTGGTTTACTAATGCAGTACCATTTGCAGAACTGGGTGCGGAAGAAGGAATGATGATGATATGATAAAATGTGTACTAAAGTAACTTTTTTTTGTTCTTTAATAAAATATCTTCGTCTTATACTCATCTACTTTATAGTGTAAAATATTAATGCTTATATTTAAGGCTTCCTTTTCGGCGCCACCTGACTGAGCGCTAAAGATTTAAAAAACTTTTTAATAATCCGTTTTCGGTACTAAAATCCGTCACCCTTCAACATATGAGACCCTCGTAAAACTGACCCGTGAACTAAAGCTCCATATTCCACTTTTAGAAAAACTTTTCCAACCGGACAAAATGTGCATAATTAAGTTAATATTCTCTTTTTGGCATCCATTCTGGGTTTTGTTTGTGCGCCGCTGCTATGTTTTAATCCTCGAACAGTTTCGCCAACATTCTGCATGTTGGTCCTGCATATTGCATATAAATTAAGGAGGCTATTGCACTTGCGGTGTGTTATCGTTGCACGGTGCTTATTTTCATTTAAACTAGGATTTTGAATTTTATTAGTTTCAACCAAAAGCCACCTGGCCAAAGTTCATTAGAAACATTTTTATGCTATTTTTAAAAATTGTTATACACATTTAGAATGATTTTTTTCATTTCATTAAATGCTATTAACGATTTTGCTATTTCCTAATTAGTTTTTTATTATTAAAATTATAAAACCCGCTAATCCGCTGTTAAACAAATTAGTCAGCAGGTGAAAAAGAAAAAAAAACATGAAAAGATTTTATAAAAAATACTTCGCAATACATAGAAAATAAAGAATATAATCTTTCTTGGATTTTTTCATGCAACTGGTAGGATTTGAACCCTCGACGCCAGTTTCATAGGCCATCTAACCAACGCAACGGTGTGCCTGTCTTTATACTTGTCACCGTTATGCATGATATTATATATTTTCTTTGCAGTCTCAAACCTAGGGATTGATTTGCGGCAAAGTCCTGCATATCGTCCTCTGAAACCCTCTTCAGCTCAACATGTAAGACGCAATTCAAGCCTTCACACACTTGATCTAAATACTCCCGTCAGAGGCGCCCTCAGTGATTTCTCTCCTCAGCCATTCCCTCTATTTTGTCATGGAAGAGACCTTCATGGCGCATAATATGGCCGATCCATTGAGTTTGCCTCTCTGAGATGGTTTTGATAAGGTACCTCTCTTCTTTGATTCTACTGATAACCTCGATATGTGGTCTCTCCAGAAAAAAAATAAAAAAATTATGTTACATCACATCTCAAAGACCATACATTAATATGTTTCGTACATATGTCTTGGCAAGTTTGAACTTAGTTTAAAGTCATCTTTGACTAAAAAATCTTTGATTTTTTGTTGAAAGCAAGCTTTGCTTGGTGTATGCGGCAGTCGACTTTTCTTTTTGTTATATTATCCCTGGTGATCTTGTTTCCAAGGTAAACAAGTCTTTTGCATTTTTCAATGTTGTTCTTAAAATTACTACATTCATTTCCTATTCATTATAGGCCACAATTATCAGTTAAGTTTTGCTTCTGTTTATTTTCATGTTAAATTTGTTATTTAGTACATTCTCCATGGCTGTCAGAGCTTCTGCGAGCTTTTCTTCACTGTTAGCAATCAGCGCAATGTCAGCAGCCAACCTTATCATGTCTATCTTTTGTCTGTGTATTTTAACACCCTCTCTATGGCTCATTTTTTCTCTGATTGCATTTATCACGAGCTGTATATATTCAGCAAGCATCTCTATGTACATAATAAGCAGAAATTAACAATTAATCATGCGGCGACCCCAATTACTAAAAATAACAGTGTGTAAAGTTTTTCATCAAATAATTTGATAATTAGATAAATAACCTTATTTAAATAAAAAAAAACAAAACAAACTATCGCTCTATATTTGCATACTGACCGCTTCCGCTATATTCATGCATTTAAAAAAGAACTTTAAATGAAATACGAGATAACATCGAGAAACAGCGCTATTTAATATTCTCACCTTTTAAAAAAAAATATGTCAATAATGTGAAAAATTTGTAAATCAATATCTACAAAAGCAATTATTACAATAAACTTCTTTGCATGAAAACATTCTAACATGTTAAAAATGTCACTCTTATGTTTCAATACGTAAAACGTTATTGCAAAATAATATGTATTTAAAAAAACACAGCAGCATAATATAACATATCAAAGATAAAAATATGAAGTTGGTATGTGTAGCTTAAAAAATGTATTGTGTACGTAGATGGCGCTGATTTAAGTGTGTTAATGTTTATTTTAAATATAATTGAAAGTATTTCTATTTAATTTTTCAAAATTGTGGACTGGCTGCTTTCTGCATAACTACGTTCAATTAAACACCCATGAAGACACTTTCAAAACAGGGGACAGTGTCCGTAGATAGTATTGAAAACACATTAAAAAAAAAAATGTGTTCAATTAAATATCGGCGCTGTATCCAGTAAGGAATAACTTTCTGGTATGAAATATCGCAGTATAAATACCAAAGGGGTCTGACAACTGTGCCCGACAATTATTTATAAAGCCGTCTCTGTTTGAAGTTTATACGCTGAACCGCAATCTACTTCACATGTAAATGTATTGGACTAATAAATCCTTATTCAGATACCAAGATGGGCCATGTCCTCGTTGAGAAGACTACCCCATATGCATACGTACGATGGCCGTTTTCACACCACAGTAAAAATCCACCCGGCACGATAAAACAACTCAGGCTGGATTGATTTTTATGGTATTAAAGATCATTTAAAACATTTTTTTTATGTAATGGCAGATTAAAGCACTGAAAAGTTCACCACGAGGTCGACTAATCTCCACTAGAAAATTTTGTTTGCATCAAACGAGAAGTGAAGACGATTTTAGGCTTCCAAGGTCAAAAATTTGTTGAAATAAATAAAAGTCGGACACAGAATGCCGAACACCGTCAAAGTGGAACGGAAGGTTTGTTTATGTCTGTCAAAGGTTGGAAATTAATTTTTAAATTGTTGAATGGTTGAAAGAGAAAATTAAAATCACAATCGAAATTTAAACTGATTGAAATTCAAAACAGCCTGTTTTATTAATTTATTTATGCTATAAGTTAGTTCATAAGATCTTACGAGAAAATTTTAATAACATTACAATTTTATATAAAAATTTCTCCGGAACATTTAAAAAAATAAAATTTTAAATACTTCAAAACTTTCCATTTCTTTTATTCTCCGAGTAACTCATTGTATATACAGTTTAAATCCCTTGTGCAATGAGTTTTGAGACTCTGTTTTCTCCTCATTGAAAATATTATCTTTTTTTATCCCTAGTCTCGTATATATGAAATTGTTTTTAATATTAATTTTTTTTTTCATTTTAATTATTACTAACTATTAAAAGTGCAAAAATTGCTAGAGCAAATTTAATTTGTTGCTTTACTTTGAGCAACTCAATTTCTTTGTGCATTCTTTAAACATTAGAGTGAATTTTTGTCTTGAGTATTATCCTCGTATTCTTATTATAAAGAATTTGTTTACTTTTGATTTCCCCTTCATTATGAAAATGAATTTATGAGAAGGCATATGATTGTTTTATATATAAGAATAATGCTTTTAATATCTATTGCATTTCTCAATCATGACTCTATTTGTTACGTATTGAGAATGAGTAAATGAATAAAATTAAATTTTTAACTAAATAGAATCTGAGATAATTTATTTTACCCACATAATTTATGGCTAGATTATCAATATTAATATTGTATCCTAGGATTAATTTTTTTCTCACAAAATCCATGTATTTTGTTATTGCGATATTTCGTTTTAATTTATTCACTTTGAACCATTATGAAATATTTCGTTAAACATGTTCAATGAGTTACTAGAAAGTCTCAAAAGGGCTAGACATGTCCATTCATTTCATTAATACTTTTGAAGTACTTGTAAAACTGGTTTGTAAAATGTGTATTTTTTACAACTAAAAAATAAGCAATTAGCAAGCTGCATGACCTAGTTAGTTAAAGTGATAATTTAATTCACTGCTAAACATTTCCATTCTACATATTGTTTAAATATTAATTTCTAAAAAAAAAATTATTTTTTGCATTGATTGTGGTGAGAAAACGAATTCCCACGAGAATGCGGGGCAATAAATAGCTGAGTGCGAAGCCCTAGGGTTTCAACGATATTATTTGGCGGAATGGATTGTATTTTAATTTGAATGAAATAATTGATAATCCTCGATATGCGGCATGCAGTGTCAATTGGTCACAACCCCAACAAATGAGATGGATTAGGAATAAATACCACTCACCTGATTTGGTAACTTGCGAGCGACATTAACACTAGGAAAGGCCCCGGATCTGGAGCTAAACACTAGTGGTTGGTGGAAAAAGTCTATAATGCGATACACGTTCAACAAAATAAACGTGCGATTCGTGACACGAGGTCTTATTGTGGCGGATGATTAAAGGACACTGGTTTTGGAGTGAACGGTGACAATATTTGAACAATCATACCCCCATAATTTGCAACCAAGTTGGACGTACCATAATGTTGTTTATTTAAATATGTTAAAAGTCTATTGATTATTAATATTGTTTTCAATCAATCTAAGAACACCGAGGTTTTAGAAAGGCCCCATTTCTTTTTTAAATCCGGAACTCCAGGGCGTGAGGCAAGCGTCATTCACTATTACAATTACGATGAAGTTCAATGCTACGGTAAAATTAAAACAAACATTGTTTTCTTACACGCTGTAAAAATTAGAGCATTAATAATTGTAGGCGAAGTTTCCTTAGAATGTTAAAAAAATAAAATTAAAATAAAGTTCTATAAACGACGTCACCAGCTCTTTTAAATCATCTTATGATAGAGGGTTGTGATAGATTTTCGGTTTCAAGGAAGCCAACAAACCAATAAGGAAACTTCACTTAATAGATCTGTCGTTTTATTATATATTTTTTTTAAAAACATTTTTCTAACTTTTAAATTTTTTATGCCCTTTAATGGTTTATTAGTTCTACAATAAGTTATCGTGATCATTGTATGAAACCAAGGTATGTACATGTAAACTCTTAATGCAATTTTTTTTTCGTTTATCTACTGTATGTTATTTGAAGTGTTTATGCACTATGTATTTTTTATATAGTAAAAGGCACTACGTGCCGTGTGTATTAATAAATAAACAAGAACTAGTGACGTCACGCGTGATGAAATAAAAAAAATACAAAACTTTAAAAATCATTTCGATGATAATACTGATTTAAATGTTGGCTTATGTTGATAGTCTATAAACAAATAAAAAAAATAAAAAAACAACCGTAATTTGTCATTATGTTATTTTATTTATTTTAATATTATTTAATACTATGCATGCTTCCATTTACCATTATGTTATATCCCAACTCACCTCAGGGCTCTTGGGCTCATAGGGTTAGAGATACGTTTTTTTTGTAATATGCGTATATTGTGTACGGATAAATAAAATAAATAAAACTAAATGTTTTTCAATATTTGTATATAACCACTTACCAACTTTTCTATGTCTACCGGTTTCGAGACGTACCCGTCTCTTCGTCAGGACACCAATTAAATCAACTTGCAATATGAAATAATATTTTTTCCGAATTCGCAAATCACCCAATCAATTTAAATCATGGCTTTAATAAAAATGCAAGATATAAAATCATACATACAAATAATAAAGCTTTAAAAGTAAATAATATAGAAATATTTCACATTAGGAGGGCTTAAAAAAATAATCTTCCTTTGATCAACAATCAAACAACCTTTCAATATAGTCCTTTATTCAATGTTTCACTCTAATGGTCACCCTTTTAAACCTAGATCACCCCCTCCCTCCATCCCCTCTACTTTTTTCAACTATTTCACAAACAACATAGAATACATTCATAATTTAATCAGTGCATGTTTGTCCTAACCAGTGCACGTGCTTATTAAAATGCATGTCGTGTTGGTTTTAATTTTTTGTGCAACAACTATAGTGAAGGTGTATGGTGGGTTTTGCATGTTGGTTTACTTGGTGTCCTGATGAAGAGACGGGTACGTCTCGAAACCGGTAGACATAGAAAAGTCGGTAAGTGGTTATGTACAAATATCGCATAACATTTATTTATTCATACTTTTACAACGTTTGTATTCTTTTTTTCATACAGAATAATGTTCCCTCTCTGGGGTGTCCCGTGCCGAGGGAAACATTTTACAATAAGTAAAACATGCCTTAAATTAGTTATTAAACAATATTAACGTAACAATAAAATGAAAACGTAATTAATTTAATTAACATAAAAAGCAATATAAACTAAAATATTTATAAAAAACATAAACAATTTATATAGACCTGTAGACCAAATTTCATAAACAGTACACAAATTTTTACCTATTTGGCTTGATCTACTCATTGATCCGTGCGCAACCCACCTCCACTATCCATTTCTTAATAACAATTTTATATTGTGAGTACATACTAATTGTCCTTATGAATAATGGAAGTAGATTGTACACTTTAACCGAGTAATAGGCCAGTAAAATGTTTGCTTTAAATAAAAAATATTTAAAGAAATAAAAAATGAAAGAAATTTCCATTTAGCTATAAACCCGCCAATATGCCTATAATAATGTACAAAAAGTAAAATGAAATGCATGTGTTCTTTTCGTGGAAATAAACAGTTAGTCAGTTAGTTAGTAATAAGGGAAATTTATTTATGAATTTGAACTTAGATAATGCAGTATGGGAAATTGTAAATTATCTTCAATTTTCTTAGAAGAGATCTTTAGATAATCACATTATGGCTTGTCGCCATTTGGAAGTTTTGTTTTCCGACACATTAGTATTCAGGGTGCTCCTGCTCCTGTGAGAAGAAAGAGATGTGGACTTGTGGATTATTCGCAGGCAGATACTTTTCATCAGGGATGATAAATGGTCTCCGATCCGGGCCTTCGCGAAGGGTGAAGACAGTGGCTCTGGGTGGGAGCGGGGGCGAGGGGCGACACAAAAAAATATTCAGATGTGGAAAATGTGAATAATACGTGATGGCCCCCTGCCTACTCCCGGGAGTATATTTCACGCTAAGCTTTGTGTTGGACAAACGACTTTTTCAAATTGAGAACAAATAGTAATAAAATAATAAATATTTGCGTTCTTAAGACCAACCAAAATAATTAAATTTTGAGGCCATTTTCAATAGGCGCCGTGGCGTAGTTGGTTAGACGGCCAACTGTGAAACTGGCGTTCGATTCCCACCAGTTGCAAGAAAAAAATCCAAGAAAGATTTTTTTCTCAATTGGTCTGGGTGTTGTGGTGTATTTTTCATTACCTCCTTCCATATTCCCTCAATCTCACCTGCTGACAAGCCTCGAAATAGGGGCTTAGCGGGTTATTCCTTAAAAAAAAAAACGAATTGTAAATAATTTACTATAATAAAATGGGAATTAAGTCGGGGTAGAGTGAAGTTTGATCCACAGACCACTGATCCGTGAGTCCACAAAACCAGCCACCGGACAACAACGCAATTATGTCATGTCTAAAATATTTAAATGGGGACTAAATGAGTTACATTTGAAATGTTTCCTTATTTTAAGACGGATGCCTCAGGAAAGTCTTAAGCTAATATGCCGCCCTGATAGATAATAAATAGTTTCATTTGTCGATTTGAAGAAAGTAAACATTTATTAATCCCACGCCAATAAAATCATTGTTGCATGGCGATTCTTCTAGCATCACTCCGTTTAAAACTTCATTCGCGTTGGGCGCCAGGTGTGAGAAGGCGTTCTGGATACGTTACCCTTGCTAACATTTTCGTACTTGGTCATAGGCCACTCCAAGTAAGAATACTGTACGGGACGACTAAATTAACTTTGCGGTAGAGATGGGTCTGGATGGACAACCTCACCTAAAGGTTATTCAGTGGCCCCGTACAATATTCTCACCTGGACTGCCCGATGAGCAAGGACAAAAATGTAAGCAAAGGTAACGTATCAAAAACGCCTTTTTACAACGTGTAATCCATAAAAACAAAGAAAATGAAGACAATTCACTCAACACAGCACATTACGATACGTAGTTTGGGAGGAAGAGTCTAAAACTTGTAATACTAGCACGGAACAGATTAATAGACCAATCATCCTCCCCACAGGCGTCATCAGCGGTAAACTGGTCCTGCATTCAGGAAGAACAAATGGTCTGTGTTGCCAAACTCTTAAGTAGCTCGGTGCGTGTAATTGTAAGTGCTTCAAAATGCTGGGATTATATTCAAAAGTTCCGATCCGTCCCCGTTCAAAAGTTCAAAGAACATAATAAGCAAAGCCTTCCGGCCCTTTTCTCAGTGAATCTCAGGAATGCAAGATTAATGAGAGAAAGAGAGTGCTAGCTGGCGAAAGTGTCTCCTGAC
This sequence comes from Micrasema longulum, assembly GCF_059751315.1. Classification (NCBI taxonomy): domain Eukaryota; kingdom Metazoa; phylum Arthropoda; class Insecta; order Trichoptera; family Brachycentridae; genus Micrasema; species Micrasema longulum. Next base: position 19,834 of record NW_028278981.1, read on the forward strand.
GGTACACATACTCCACTTTGGAGCGAATTTGGATAGGAAGTTGAAGGTTTTCATGCTGTGCGACATTTTTTTACACGATTAAACTTTTTACTTATTTCAATAAATAAGAAGTATGTATGATACATCGGTTACGGTATTGACTGGAATACAATGCATATTTTTTATCATGACGACTGCGACACGGTACAAACTCTCAGTTTATTAGGTAAAATAAATGCACACACATATTACACCAACCCATATGATGGACGCTGTTATGCGATCCAAAATGTCGGCAAAGAGTGCAAATGATACTCGGAACAACGATTCATAAAAAGTCAAGTGGTGTAATAGCTAAGACGCTTGTCACATACATGGGGGGTTTCGGGTTTGATTCCTGATAAGCTCAATGTTGTGAAATGCGATTTTTCTCATTTCTTTGGTGTTTTGTGCAGTTATTCACCGCTATTATTGGGCCTTTTCATACCAGAACTAATAAAAAATAAAACTATTTTCGTAGCAATTTGGAGTTTCCCACATACAATTCTAGCCTTGCTATTCTCACTCGCGATACAATACGTATAAAGGGTGTTTATACAATTTCGGCGAGACATATCTCATGCGTCTTTTTTATTCTCGCCGTGATTTTTCATCCTCACGCGGTGAATTGAATGGATTCATATCTAGAATGGGACATATCCATCTGATACAGCGACACCCCATGGTGATAGCTGCGACTGACAATTAAAATAATTATCAATTTATTTTTTTATCACCCACACGCTAATAAAATTCACAAAAAATCCATTCAAACTTGTAACGACAAACAAATCATGATTATTTTCTTGTGTCTAATATTATTACTGAATGTTAGTTTTGTTATTTCTTTCGTAAATCTGATGTATGACAGGTAGGTAAAATTTTTACGGTCACGGTTATTATTACAAATAAACAGTATTTTTAGGTGACCTGTGAAGGTTAAACTTGTTGCGATGTTTTGGCTACCGTTGCAGAGGCCATCATCAGGGTAGACTATCAGTAAATACTTATAATTACAATAAACCATAACTAACAATGTGATAAATACAAAAATAAAACAAATTTATACATTGTTGAATGGCGGACTTATTTCCACTATAGTCCTTAAAATATAGCTTGATTAGAATGACTGCTGTCAAACTAATTTCATTAGTGATGGGAAATTACTGGCCACTGATAAAATCAATTTAAACAGTTTATGCAATCATGAAACTCTGTTTCCGAAAATTGATATAAAAAAACAATAACAACTTATAGTGTGTTTAAAAAAATGAGAAAGTTTGACTTTTTTCATGAACAACATCAAACGAATAATTTTTCTATTCGATCAATGTACATTAATCAATTTGTCCCATCTTTAACGTTTTTGCAAAATGATGTAACCTTGTAAGAACGTTGTTAATAGTTAGGTTTATTTTAGTTTTAAAACTGATTTCATATATTAATGTTGATTTATGTTTCAAGCATTGTAATAAAAAATAAATTAACACCCCAGATAAAAAAGATTTTTCGTGTGTCAATATAAATAACTCCTTTGACGTTACTACAAAGTTATGTCGTCACTTTTTCTGACAACTGTCATTCTAATCATGTTTCATTTTAAAGACTATAGAAATTTCTTTCAGCCTGACCAAAAAAAATATATTTTAAATTATTTTTTTTAAAGTTGAGAAAACACAAACAGGTAAAACATTATACAATACTATAGTGTCTATGGCTAACATAAATGACGTAAAATACATTTAAATTAATTAAATTGTATCTGTAATTGGATTGGTTAAACCTCAAGATAACGCCTGCAACAATAACCAAATATCGGAACAAGTCCAATATATACGGGACCGCCTAAAAAAGACTCCACATTATACAGATGTTTGTTGATAAAAAATATAATTATATACAATTAGTTTTTGATACATTCTTTAACATATTGTTTTTTGTACCGTCAATAGCGATAAATTTTTTTACGTGACTTCAGCTTATTTTTGTTTTCATTTTACCTGTTCTAATGTATCGACGAAAATGTAATATAATTAAAAGTATCTGTTCTAAATTACGCCGGAAATCTGCTTAATAAACTCAACAAGTTTAGAAAACATTCATTACGTATACATTTTGTGTACGAAAATATGACCAATTAGTCTTAAAAAATATTAAAAAGACATCTGACCCTTTGAGGTAATTATTACACCTTCTAACTTCTCACTGTCCTGACGACCCGCTATGCCTTTGCGAAAAAAATAAACGCAAATCGGATAAAGGCAAACATCACCGTTAACATTCTCAAAGCACCCTTTCAATGCCCATTCGTGATTTCCACATATGAAACGAATATCCGGTAACTATCCGGTATCCGGCCTGTTTGACCTATTTTTACTATCCGACCGGATACCGGATAGTAGTTGAATACCTTATATTCATATTAATATATCGTAGCTAAATACATATCGTAGCTAAATGCCTATCGTAGCTAAATACCTTATACAACTGCTAAAACTTAATGAAATCAACGCCAAAGAATTGATTGATTGATATCGACCGTTTTTTGGAAAAAGAAAGTAACCCTAATTATTGTAAAAAAAGACTTTTTTGCACAAAAAAGTTCGTCAGTGTTTGCACTCTAGAACAAAAACTCCATGGGTAAAAAAATCTTCGTCAAAAATATTGTTTTAATTAATAATATATTTGTGTGAAAAAATGAAAGCAAAAAGGGTGAAACTACCTAAAACCATTACATTATAATTATTTTAATTATAAACCATATTGATATGCAATTTATTGATCGAAGAGTGATCATTAAAAATATCATGAAAATATTTCAATCCTTTTTTATTTTATGCCCATTAAAAGTTTTGTTTTTAACAATATGGGAAATTCGAGTTCAAGGGTGTTTTTATTAGTTTTTAGTCAAATTTCACTTTTGTGAGTCACCGCCTTTTACCTGATCATAGTCGATTCATAAAGGAAGATACAAATAAAATCCAAATAGATAATCTTTAAAAGAACAGTTTATTATTGAAGGACATCCGGCCATCCGGCTATTCGGCTTAGGGCCTTGCGGATTATCCGGTATCCGGCGAAACCACTATCTGTTTCGTCACTTACAATTCCGGCTTCTTTTCTAGCCATAAATCTCGACTTGAATCATCTCCCATCCAATATCAAATTTGTTTATACAACAAATTTGTTTAAATTACGTCAGATTAACATGTTTATATTTCTTTTTTAAATTTCCCTCTTTTGTCTCTTTTTATACTCTTGGATGCACATCGTAGACTTTTGGTTTTCAATTTTCCTTCACCACTGAAAATGTTTTTTTTATTCTGGTAATCATTTTAAACACCTCTATAGTGCATTCTCACACCGCAAAAGCAACAAATAGCATATTTTGGCAGATTTAAATGTTTATTGTTCACGTTAAAAAACCTCGAGTGTCAATAACTCATAATGGCGTAAAATTATGTGACTTTTTTGCGTTTATTAACGAGTTATCTTAATTAAAAGAAATGACACCGTTAGTATTTCAATTGATAAACCCAAATAATCACCCCTAATTTGTCTTTCATATAATAAATGTATTTTTTCAAAGAATTGTTTAATTGAATGAATAAATACATATTATAATTTAATTACCACGTATTAAAGATATTATTAATTTTTAAAACAATTTTTATTTTTTTTAATCGTTTCGGCTTATATTTATCACCCTTATCATTTATAAAGGAAATACAAGTGGAGGCCAGGTATCTCAAGTCTAAAAAGATTATTTTCTTTTACTCATTGAAAACTAGTATCATTTTTTTAATAAACATATTGCTAGTCCTTTTTTAAAACCATTTTTTTCTTTCTTTCACTTATTAAAAAACAAAAATATCATGTTATTATTTGGTTGGTTGGAAGTTGTTGCCAAACATTGTATAATAAATAAATAAATATTATGTGTTAATCGAACATTCAAAGCAGCAAATGACACGTTAGCCAAATGAATGGAAATTCATATATTTTACTTTTAATAAAACGAAAATTAAAAATCTCTGGATATTACTAAATAAAAGAACAAGTGGAATCTATATAAAATGCTGTCCGCGACTTGACCTATAACTAATACTTGTAAAACAACTAACGTCTCACATTCCTAGACTCTGCATTGTGCAAGATGATTGTGAAGTAAAAAAAATCGCATCACACATTAACTGCTATATCTTAAGTAAGAAAATATAAATAAAATATACTATTTACAAAAATATATGGATAAGGAACAATATTATCTTACTTTTTTATTTAAGTAGTTACGCGGTGTTTCACTTAAGTGGGGATCTTTAAAACGGGTAGTTTATTATGAAATGGTTAGCAAAGAGTTTACAAGTTAATATTAAAGCGAAGGGGTTTGATAAAACATGTTTTATCTCAGTTTTATTTACCGAATCTTCGTCGAATGAATGAATTATTATTTTAATTTATTTCAACAGAGAGGGAAAAAGTTTTCGAGAAGGGAATATGGAAGTCTAGGCATTTACAGGGCTTATGACCTGTCATTGGCTGGTTTAAGTGGCCACTTTACACACTGTGTAACATTTACCATTCTGCCCATGTTTGAACATCCACATTTCCTCAACTCTTCCATCAGTTGACTTTTGTGAAGTAAAAGAGCTGAAACCTTTATCACGAGAGAGAATAAGGCTGCAGAAGAAGAAGAAAATAGTGGGCCAGTTAAATCTAAACACAGTTTTTTTAAATAAAAATGATTCAGTGCTGTCCTATTAAATATTTACATATATATTAACACTTTGAGTACCGGCCGAATACACATTGAATTTACCCTGCGCCCGGCCCATTTTTGTGAAATTTCATGCTTTGTGAAAAAGGTCATAATTATGAAAATACTGAGTTAAATCAATTCAAACTTCTCAAATTTATTTGATACAATTGAAATAGTCATTTTTGTATGATTGTTTTGCCAATATTGATCTTTATGCCACATTGCGCATTGCAATGTTCGCACATGAACGGGGCCTCACTCCTTTTTTTGTGCTTTGTATCCCGGAGACGTGTAAACACGTGATTATAATGACCATGCGTTGTGTCCCGGTCCCGTGTTTTTACGTGGTTTACCAGAAGCGAAAAAATAAAAATAAAAATCACTAGATGTCAAAAAATACACCTTTTTAGACAGCTGGTAAACCACGTAAAATTGGCGGCCTTCGTGGTGTAGTAGTCAAGACGCTTGACTCACGCACGGAAGGTTCCGGGTTCGATTCCCGGTGAGAACACAAAAATTAAAATGTGATTTTTCTCAAGCCTGGGTGCTCTATGATGTAATTCACCCCTGTAATAAGGCCTCCTACCTGTTGTGGTGCAAAAAAAAAACACGGGACCGAGACACAACGTATGGTTATATACGAGTAATCATGTGTTTACACGGCTCCGGGATACAACGCGTTAATCCTATCACAATAGCGTTAAAATGCAAGCTGATATACTCGTGAAACCGTAGAAGCAAACGAAGCAAGCAGTGAAGTTATAAATTCCAGTGCTGCAATAAAACACTTCCTTGTACGGTAAACAATAGAGTCAACTGAAGAAACCAGATACTGAATGTTTACAAATTTGTGCACTCGCTTCGAGAAGACAACGACGAGATGTTGGTATCCGAACGGCTAAGTGTAAAGTGGAACATTATCTTAGGTACGGAATTCCACATGGCCGTTAATTGTAACACTGAAGCAGTCTTTTAAAGCGCTGTTCGGGGCTCTAAATTTACTTTATTTTTCTCCGGAAACCTTTTAAAGGGGAGGTGAGCGCATAACGGCTGCACGCTTTTAACTCTTAACTTTGGAAGAACGATTTAATGGTTTCACTTTATCACTTTATTATGCTGTATTTATAATTTACCGCAGTATTTAAATTTATTTTATACGCTTGATAAAAGTCACCACTCTTTTGCCCTTTAACGAAAGCATACTGTAAAAAGTGGTCTAACTGTATATTTGTTTTGCGTACAATCATTTTTTAACATCTACATATTTAAAAAAACATACATATACTTATTTATTTATTTATGCTTTATTAAGTAAGTTTATAAAATCTTAAGAACTAATATAAACTTTTAATAACTAGATAATTTTTTATCAAAATTTCTCAAGAAATTTTTTTTTTCGAATTAATAAGAAATATTTCAATGCTTTCTTTTTCTTTTATTTCAGGTAGGTAACTAATTGTACAGCTTAAATTCCTTGTAAAATGAGTTTTAGGACTGTTTTTCTCCTCATTATCTTTTTTTACCACTTGTATCATTATGTATGACATTTTTGGTGAAATAGCATTACATTTTTTTTATTTATGCACTTAATTATTTTATTTCTGAAAATTGCTTCATTATATTTGATTTGTCACTCAACTGTTAGAAAGCAAATTTATTTGGGCATTTTTATATTAGAATACGTATATTTATAATTTCCCATTTATTACATAAAAAAGGATAGAAGAACAGTAATTTATGAGTGGATATGATTGTTATATAGATTGAAACATAACTCTTTTAATTTATTTTATTTCCTAATCTTCTCGTAAGATAATTCAACAAAGATTATTTTTAAAAACCTTCAATGTTTAAATATTTGTCCACACAATTCCACATACATAAATACTTGTATTTCTTTAATTACAGAATAAGACGGAATAACGTTTGGCATTTAACATTTAAGTATGTAGACAAATTGTTTCTTGTACAAAATAAGTTAAACGTATTGTGTACGTAACTTTTTCTCTTCAATCCGCGCTTCATGTCTGAGGATAGTGATTACGCCTGACTCCAGGCATGGCTCGTCTGTGGACAGTCTTCCTCTATCTGGAACGGCCACTCCCTCTATCTAAAGGCATTTGTCAGTGATGATTCGGATAATTCAGTGATTATGCCGCTCCATCTTGTCAGTTGACGTCCACGCAACCTTGTCCCTTCGACACTTAGTAAAATAGATTTCTCCAAACTATCAGAGTTAGTTTCTACAGTATATGTAGATACATCCGTACGTCTGGCCGACCACGTAATCTGCAGCTTTCGCCGCCAACACCACATTTCGAAAGGTTTGATTTTTTCTTTTCAGATTCTCTCAGTGTCCAACACTCCACACCGTACATGAATACTGAGAAAATCAAAACCTTCACCAGTATCTATTTGTGTTAATTTTTAAACTGCGATTTTAAAAAATCTTCACCAGCCGACTCATAGCACTTTTGGTGTACGTATAGAATATTGTCAATTAAAATAGATTATTCAGAGATTATTCGCAAAAGTTGGGAAAGGATCGTTAAATATCTCTATCTGGCTATTTCGACAGTAAATATTATATTCCCGACACATGCGGGCCAGAGATGCATATCATGATTTTCAATTTGTTGAGATTTCCCTATTTATTTTGTTTGGCTCAATAAATAAAAAAATTCTTTACACGGATAAAATCTTTCAAAATATTTACATCAATAGGTGCTCGAATAAATAACAGGTTATAATAACGTGTCAATATTATCATTTCCTTATCCACATTCAGTGCTGCATAGGGCACTGTACTGGTACACCAATCGCAGAGTGACTTGAACTTTTGAGGAGGCAGTCAAATTATTACAATTAAAACTAATAAAAATAATTACAAATACAATGTATCAAATATTTATGGTATTCAGTAAATAAAATATAAATTTCTTGAGATAAGCTTTTTTTAAATACGTAAGTTTAGCTTTGGTTTCATCGGTACAAACTTTTCAGATAAACTTGCACATTTGGGTCAAATGCTGATTAAATTTTAGCTAAAAAAAGCATTTTCTTAATAATAAGGATGTGATTAGTGATCACGCCACTCGCCAGATAGAAAGCAGATGAACGCTTAAATTGTATGTGTTTTGCTGGTTCGGGAAATTTGGCGGTGATTTTATGTTTTCTTTAGTTATATTACCACCGAATCTCAATACAAATGAATGCAGTTACCTACCTTATACTGGGATTCTTCCAGCTTAAATGTTTCAACTTCTCTCTCGCGACAGGCTCTATCAGACCTCGTGCTCAGATCGGCACTTGTCGGTTTCTTGATCATTGACTTATTGACAGCTAAAATGACTTGTTGGCGATCACGCTGAGAATATCAAAAGCACACGTTCATTTGGTAGCAGTTCGGTTGTTATTGGGCCAGAGAGATACCAAATATTATACCCACAGTAGTATCATTGTAACGTCTTATCTTGGGCTCAGTAGATAGGAATGAATTTAACACAGCAACCTAGTAAATGCGCAATTCACAATAAACATAGTACATGCGGTGCAACCAATAAGAATAAACTGAGGTGTCACTGGTCTTAACCCTTTTAGCCCGGGTGATTATTGAAGGTTTCGGGTTTGATTCCCGGTGAAAAAAAACAAAAAAAAAACTTATTTTTAAAAGTGAAGCACATAAAAAATTCGTTTCGTATTAAAAAATAATAATAAAATAAACTTTCTTTCGTTAAAATTTTTTCTTCCATTGTTCCGCCCATAAGAGTTAGAGAAATAAAAACAGTCCATCTTTTAGATATCTTCCTCTCGTAGTAGAGTGTATTCAACAAAAACTTTTAGGCGAAGTCCTATTAAGTCAATTTCATGTTTTTTTTAATGATACTCTGCTTATTCCACAAAATTTTATGATTATACGTTTAAATTAAACGTGACTTACTTTTCGAAAAATTCAGGGTACTTAATATTATTTAACAGTACATATTATTAAGAACGGTAGTGGTCACACACTTACATAGAAACAAATACCTAACTGTCAACCACAACCGTAACACAAAATACTCCAATGGGATATGATACTCGTACTAAGAGAAGAGGTCAACACTTAAGTATACATTACACATTACGTTGGTAAAAAGGTATACACCCTTTACCGGAATAGGTAAATATCACATACTACGAATACCGATAAAAATATATGAAATTGATTTGGAATAATTAATTGTATTTTTAAAATCAATATAGATATTGTGGTTTTCATACATAAATGTAAAAAATAAATTAAATAAAAAAACGTTCACAGAAAAACGCGACGTTTTTGACGTTGGTTGTTGTGACGTCAAGGTTTGTGAAATTGTTCTACGCAAATTTCAATAGTAGGAACAAATAAACTTGAATCGTGACGTATTAGGGGCGTGGCCAATTGAATCACCTTTCTTGCGCAAATTCAAAATTACACGTACTAATAATTAGCAAAAATTTTTTTTTTTACTGGACAACATTTCATAGACCTTTATTGTTTTACAAATATTTTTTAAAAAGCTATATTTCCCTATTACACATTGGTCGTACTAAGTCAAAGAAGTTGATGCATGCTGTGGATTGGAAGTTCTTACTGGATGGTGAAAATAAAATATTAAAAAAAACAAATGATATGCAAAAAGTTTCGCCTATTGAGTTTTCAAAAAAAAATCCTTTCTTTATTTAAACAAACCGTATTCGTGTAGGACACTCATGCACATACCAAAAAATATATTTTAATTTTAATTTTAATTAAGTTAAAATATAGCAAATGTAAAATTCAAGAAATTAAAAATTCGTATATAATAATAAAATTAATTAAATATCTGCTTCTCTAAAATTTTCTATGATTTTTTGTTTAAATTTACAAACATTGTCATAAAAATATCATCCTCGGTAAATCTCTTGTTATATTGCTCGCATATTCTAGGTATTGTTGATTGTTTTAAATAGTTTTTTGACGCGTTTTCTGTGTAAAAGAGAAGATTTTGTCTTTTCGGTCTAGATGGCACACGGAATAGAAGTCTTTCAAATAGGTTTAGGCTAATCAATTTTATTAGTTATTAATTTGTATAAAATTAAATGTTTATGTATTGTAGCAAATTTATTTTGTATTCGTCTCTTTTTTCTTTAAAATAAGCTTGTAAACGATAATATATTAAAATGTTATTCAACAATGTTTTAAGTTCGTCTAAATTTTTGTAAACAAGGATTGGATTTAACCCCATAGCGAGCTGTTAATAATAACATATTACAAAAACTGTTTTTTTTAATTATCTTTTTTAAGTATCTGTCCTTCTACTTGGGCAAATCAGATAGATAATTAATTTTAACGCATTACAAGTAACTTTGTGTAATTTATTATGTACGCATCTCAGTTCCAGAAACTACTGGCTGGTTTCGATGTCCCGTATTTCCATGTCCGAGATGAAAACATGTATCTCAAGTCTCAACCGCAGATTCGGTTAGGTAAAAAGCCTTAACTATTATATTCGGCAAACCATCTCCGAAATAATCAAGCAGACAAAACAGTTAACGAATAGCTTTGGCAAGGACATTTCGGATTATCTACGACAAGCGAATAGAAATGGGAGGGGCGCACTAACTGACTCCCAAGACCTGATTTATGTACCCCAACTAGATTACACTGTTGTATTATGACTTACAAACAGTATCCAATTTACCCTTCTGTCCTCTATTTTCGATACATTGGGATGCCATTCTACGGTGATTGTTTGTACGGGAAAAAACATTCGTTATTGGAAAGTCAGTTGTTGTTATTTTCTAAAAATAACATCTTCAGATTTAACTGGTCAAATTACAATTGGTCACAAATTGGCAAATAAAGATGAGTAAACAAATGTTTAGTAAAAAATATAAAAGTTATCAAATTACAACAGGGATGGAAAATACATTGAAGAAGGAAATATGGAAGTCTAGGCATTCACAGAGCTTATGATCTATCATTTATTTATTTATTTGACACTTTTTTTAATATTTTATATAAAAACCTTTATTAGCATAAATAAACAATACATTCGGTAGAAAAATGGAACACTTAAGGTTGAACTTGCCAAAAAGAGTGTGTTTGGCAAGTTTACAAAATAACATAAAAAAGAAACATAAAATGCAAAACAAAATAATAAAATAAATAAAAAATTAGACAATTTTAAAAATTGAGAAAATATAACACTAAAAAATATTAAATAAAAACACAAAATTTATAAACACAGGCACATATTAAACATACAACTCTTTTTTCAAAATACAGTTAATGTTAATTATGTCAAAAAGCTTTTCTTTAATTTTTCCTTAAATTTTCCGTAATTTATTTCTTGACGTAGATTTTGTGGTGAATTATTGAAAAGCTTCCGTCCTATGTAAGTATAATGATGTTTGGCCGTGGTAGTTTAAATTCTCGGTAGAGCGAGGCATCCTGTTCTCAACCTTCCCGTAATACGGTCCGATGGGAGGCTCTCCTTATGCACCTGGAGCATACAGCACTTTCCGTAGATATCCTCCACTCTTAAAACATTAAATTCATTGAACAGTTCGGTAGTTGAGAACAAGGATGGTTTATAAAGTATTATTTTAATGATTTTTTTTTGTATAATTTTTTAGGGTCTAAGATGAGCGTTATTAGCCCCCCCCATCCAACTATTGAATATTGAATGATTGATTATATACATATACAATATATATACAGATAAGGGCGGGCATATTGCCTTAAGGCCATTTCTTCCTACCTATCCAAACCGTTCAGTTTGATAAAATTATAAATACATGGACATATTGATTTGTTATTTTTAATAATTTGTTTTGGTAAATAAATAAGTTATTACTTTTTAATTATTAAAGTGATTTATTGTTAATGTTAACAAGTTCACAGCGGTGGAAATCTGTCTTTAGACATTAGAATATACTAGAAATGCTAAAAATCATTTAGTAACAATATTTCGATAAAATTATTGATTGAAATTTTTCAAATATTGTGGCTTTCTGACTTAAAATCTTTGGTTACTATTTGCCTTCTTTTTAACGTTTTTTTTGTCTATAATGAAGAAGATACATTCTAAATTACTGAAGTTTTAATTTTTGCCCCTTTTCTATTGTATCTAAAAACTGCACTTAGATAAACTTAAAATACATGAATATAACGGACGTATGTTTAAAATTAAACAAATATTTATATCGTTTTATGTGAGATTTTAGTGATACAACATCAAATTGATTGCCATAGGTTTTTTGTATATGTACTCAATATGTTTTAAACCAAGGTAATTTTAAAGGCTATAAAGTACCAGAAATTTCATCCGAAACACTTTGCGACCATTACTTAGCCAAAGTACCTGCTTTAATTGAATGAAAAAGTTGTTAATTATACATATACTTTCGTAATACCTTAGTTAAGATTCAAGAATCAAGTGCACCTCCCTTGCTGTACCGTCGTTTAATATGCTAAGCCTTCGAACTTTTCAGCTTCGCGGGGGAGATTTTAGCGAAACCTCGCTTAGAATCTGGGGAACTTTTGCTTTGATGGGCAAAATGAATTTTTTGAAACCATAAACATAAGAAGAACCGCTTGGGAGTAATAGGCACGGAAAATTAAGGTCATAAATCGAATTACAGCCGTGTACACATCTCTTTAATATTTGCGCTGAGGTGACTTAATTTCATTTTCTTTCCAAGCAGGTTGTAATTTTTCCTAATTTTCCTTTTAATCTGTTTGTATGATAAAACAACATTACAAAATGAATAGATGGATTAATAGATGAAGTCTTTGATGGGCGGACATAAGAGAATAAATGCACTTGTTTTATTTTACGATTTACATGATAAAATATTCCTCGTTTATTCCTGCGTCAATGGTATTAAAAGTATACTTATACGATTACTCAAAATATAAATAACAACTTTGTGCTTATTAAACTTTTTTTTAACAAATTACAACCAACTGTTGTAATTTGATAATCTTAATTACTTCCAAAGGGGTGAAATCCAGTCTTTTGTCTACAAACATTTGGACAAACTCAAATAATGTAATGAAACCAACTGGTCCAAGATAAAGTTTAAAAATTGGAAAATTGTTTTCAGGCGTTGCCTAGTATGTGAAATAATTCAGCCAGATGAATCTCTTCACTCCAATAAAGGTTTCAGCTCTTTAACTTCACCAACATCAACAAATGGAAGAGTTGGAGAAACATGGATGTTCAAACATAGGCAAAATGGTGAATGTTACACAATGCGTAAAGTGGCCACTTAAACCAGCCAATGACAGGTCATAAGCCCTGTTAATGCCTAGACTTCCATATTCCCTTATTTAAGGTATTCTCCATCCCTGTTGTAATTTGTAAATCATGAAGTTTTTTACTTTAAAGTTTTGGTCACTTTATTTTTTAAGATAGGCAGAGATAAACTAAATATATCAAACATGTATATATGTATGTATGTGCATATATATGTATGTTTATGAATGCGTCACAAGTGCCTTGACTCGGTTTTGAGACCAGTTTATAGCATGGATCGTTCCTGGTTGTCAATATAAGCTTGATAAAAAAAGGGATTAAGTATTCCCCTTTCAAAGAAGGTTTTTTATTTCTGTTGGAAGTTCTATAGGAAATGTGCATGGCAAGTATTTACGTTGCTTTTATATAAAGTATTTTGAATATCAAAGGTTAAAAAAAAACTCGTTTTCAAATACAACTGCCAACAGGTGCCGTGGCACAGTTGGTTAGACGGTCAACTGTAAAACTGGCGTAGGGGGTTCGATTCCCACCAGTTGCCAGAAGAAATCCAAGAAAGATTTTTTCTCAGTTGTTCTGGGTGTTGCGGTGTATTATTCATAAATTTCTTACGTATCTTTTCTTTCCTACATGCTGACAAGCCTCTAAAATAGAGGCTCAGCGGGTATTTCTTTGAATATTAAAAATAAATTGCCTTCAACAAGTTATTTGTTTGATGAAATTTAACGCACATGTCGGAACAACATTTATAAACAGTCTTTTTATTGAATTGATGTAGCGATTGTGATCAAGTTATTTAGGAATCAAGATTAATTATAACAAAATATGTTTTTATGTATAGTATAAACATAAATAATAATGAAAATAATGGTGAACTTTAATACGAAAACTTAACGCGTTGCTCTAAAATGCGTCCCTTGAAATAATTATAACTATAATGAAATCTTACAGTTTATTATGTAAATTGGTCATAATGTTTACAGGCAATAATATTTCTTAGGATAAAGTACTAAGATCTCGCTTTGCTACAAATTCACTAGTTCACAAAACTGTAGCCTACCCTTAGGCCACTAGTTAGCTTTTATGTTGTTTACTTATCCAAAGTACCTAACTGGTAATGACATAACTGAATTTGTTGTATAATATTATAACCCATAGAAAAAAAATAATATTTAAGTAACTGAACCTAATAGCGGTTTCCGGTTTCCCGCGATAGAATCGTGATCTCAGGATCAAAGGGGCGAAGTTACAATTCCGCTAAAACATAACCTAAAAAATAAAAAATAAATTTGTTTTAATTGAATTAAATTTAATTGTTTCGAAACACATTATATGCCGATAGAGCCGGTTTTGTAATACTAAGGTACGGGTATAGAGATAGTAAAAAGTTAAGTATACCATTTCGATACATATCGTTGAAGACAGCGTTTGTAATAGCCTCCCTTGGCCCCGATTACAGTAGGGTTAACAGAGTTATCGATTTTACTTTGTAGACACTTGAAGATAATTCTGTTAACTTGGGATTATATCCGAATATAAAATTTTAATCTACATTATATATTGTGTTATTTTAAATGTACTTTTATGTATGTATAAGTCGGACTGCGCAAGAAAGCTTCGCTACTTGTGTATAAGGTAATGGCATCAGTAATGGACTGCACCTTAGTTATGGACAAAAGTTTATTAAATCCTTTAAAATAAGAAATATTCAACATATTTTTATACTGGCAAAAATGAATCATAAACTATAGATATTTATCTATCAACCGGGATGCATATCGCGACAATCGGCTATTACGTTAAAAAATAGCTAGCATTTAAAGGCACCAATCGAACGGCGTTAGCGAAATTCATAATTTCTTGCAGAAATAATTAGTGAGGTGAGTAACTATTTTGTAATTAGTTGGTAGAAATTTTAGTAATTACTTATTGAAATATTAAATAATACGTTTTCTAGACATACCGTAGATACGAAATCAATCTAAATTCATACCTAGCTACTTGTATATTTTGTCAAATTTGAATGTTCAAAACTGACTACCGATTTTCATCTTAGACCAGTGATGGACAAAATGTCCATAAATTGAGTCAAATAGTTTATTTGTGTTTTCATCGCAGTAACCTTCAATTTAAGTCTGTCGTGCCGTCTTTGTTGTACATTATGTTTGTGGTACTGATAAGTGTACGCAATTTAGTCATAGATATGGGTGTCCAATACTGGTTGTCCATAAGTGGATCTTAAATAAAGGTATATTTTGTGTTTTCTTTTCTAGCCATGGCACCCAAAAAAAAATATACGCCAAAACAAATGGGACGTGCCGTAGATGCAGTGAACAGGGGGGAAGCAGTAGGGGCAGCGGCGTTAAAATATGGTGTACCACAAATAAATAACCCAGGAATAATTGAAAACAAACTTTTTTCTTTGTTTGAAATTAGTACAATGACGTTATCTATTGGAAACACCTTCAGATGGTCGGAAAAAACCGATAAGATTTGGTACAAAATAGAAGACATTGTGGAAAGGATAAATGATCCTGTACAGCAAAATAAAAGAGGTTTTTTTTAAACTAATGAAGATGGAAAAATATTTACCTAATATCTATATGACCTAAAGAGATTTTGTTACTCATACGTCCAATGCTGGACGTCCATTACTGGACGGTGTCCATTAATGGGTGTCCATAATTAGATTTTGTCTGTCCATCACTGATGATTAGAAGTAACTATGGTTTTTCTATTTTTTTATTTAAACCAGTAACCCGTTATTAATTTTATTATTAAAAAAAGATTTCCAACATACCGTACTATTATTATTTCACATCGTCTGATTTCATTTTGTTAAAAATGGATCGTAGGGTTATGAAGTCTAAAAACATTTTCTAAAACTGTCCATCACTGGTGCCTTTACCTTATCACGTCATTAAAAAAAGGATGACTGTTTATATTTTAACGCCTACCAACATCCGGATTAAACAATTAATTTAGTTCCCTCAGGGCGACCTTCCCAGCACTCGAGTGTTTGAATGGGATCCTCAAACAGCCAATATACAATCGCGAACAATGGCCGGAGAAGAGTGCTTATAAACTAAGACGCGAGGGGAGAAAATCATGTTGACACAAGTTTTGTACTGGGGCAAGGTTAAATTTGATAAACAAAAAAATATTAACGGCACAATAGAGATGTAAAAAAATTGTTTTAAAAAAGAGAATTGCTAAGATTACGCATCTACAGGACTTACGGCGTTTTACTGACCATTACATTTCACCGTTTTGTTTATTCATTTATTTTTTAAATTTATTTGTGAAATACTTGATCAAAAAAGGCGCTTTTTTACTAGAAAATTTCATAGTCCCAAAATAGGGAAATATGTCTTTTTAAAACATTTTTAAAATAATAAAGGTTTATGAAATACGGTCTAGTAAAAAAAAAGTTGCCAATTATTAGTAGCATAAAAAATATTTTTAAATTTGTAATTTTGAATTCCCGAAAAACAGTGATTCCTTTGGCCACGCCCCTAATACGTCACGATTCATGTTTATTTGTTTCTGGCCATCGAATTTTGTGAGAACATTATCACTAATCTTGACGTAACAACAACCAAGGCCAAAACACGTCGGGTTTTTCTAGCAACGTATTTTAATTAAATTTATTTTTTACATTTACGTATAAAAACATTTCTCCACAATATCCATATTGATTGTGAAAATACAATTAATTAATTTTAATCCAGTTCATAGATTTTTATCGGTATTCGGAGTATGTGATATGTCCTTATTGACACCTTAAGCGAAAGACTAATCATCTTAACATCATGTTAAAACAATAATAAGATAACCTGCGGTTTGTGTACCAATGTAGTGGCCTATGCAAAATTATTGATTCAATTTATTGTAAAACAATAAGGAACATTTCTTTTACAGTTTCTGTATTTTATTGTTTTTTAATGCTGTGCACTTCGTTATGATTATAGAATAACGACGCATGTGATTTTATTCAACATTACAAGCAGTTTAATTTTTTTTGACACTTTGTCATTTGAAACTTGAGTTAGTTGCATATTGATTTTTTTGAACCTGAAATATACAGCCTTTATAAAAAAAAATAAGATCAAACATAAAAAAGTCAATCTCGCATTGTTCGCACATTCGTTGTTGTTCTACTTTTTATTTAATAAGAAAAATAATCCAGACACGTTGCAAATTAAGTAAAAATGCAGAGCCCTATGCACCACCGGGTATGGATACAAAGGGAAGAAGAAGATTTGATCAAAGCAATTTGATGTTATTTCACATGAACCTCCTTTGAACTCATAAATAGAGCGAAGTTTGTAACCAAAAGAAGTCTTGCTTCAGTGCTAATTGTTTTTGGGAAGTAAATATTGGCCTGTTTCGTAACGGTTGGCATACCGAAGCAATCCTCATTCTACGTTTCTGGGTAACGTAGGCTGGAAATTAATATTTAAAGTTCAAAGTACACCGCTTTTCTGAGTTTTCGTAAAATTTGCAGTGAGGAATATTACTGTCTCCACCGGTATAAAAATGACAAAAGTTTTAGTAATAATCCACTCTTCGAACAAAGGCAAGAAATATATTATGTGATTTCCGCTACCTTCTATTTCTGTCGTTTACCGTTCACTGGCAAGAATTTTATTAGTAAAACTTCAGTGAAATTTTAAATGATTATGTTTATTAGTATTGACTTTGCCAAAAATATTTTTCAAACAGCATGAATTTTAATACTGCATAGTTTAGATCAACTGATGAGTTACCATTTTCGACAAGCACAAGTAATTAGTTATTTTCCTTTAATTTGAAATCACGTTCTGGTCAAATTTTTGTGTTACCTATGATACTTTGTTTCGTTTATTAAGGAAACATGCAGGACCATTTCATAGTTTAAGAGTATAAAAAATTAGGCTTTATACTAATGGATCAATAAAGTTTCCATAATATATTACACGCTCGGGTTATCATTTGTTTATTTCTATTATTTCAAGTACAAGAATAATATTATAAGGGAAAAAAACTTAACTGAAAGTAATTTGAAGATTAAATTTAAATTCTAAAAACATGTACAAACTAATTACAAGAAAATACAAAATTTAAAGTAACTTAAAAACGATGGGTAAAAATGTTATATTTAAAGTATCTAATCAGTTTTGTATGGCTTTATTCGGCGTAACTAAGTGGAAGGAGACGTGCTGGCTAGCGATACGGTCTTTTGGAGGCGACTAGTGATAAGCGGATGCGGGAAAAGAAGAGGAAGAAGTGTATTACACGACACAATATTTGTTGGGTCGAATCTCGCACAAGATCTTGTACCATTTTCTGACTCTCGTAATACGAGCTTTACTATAAAATTGGACACCAACTTATTTATGGGTAAATTAATTTTAAGATAAAACTATTTAAAGTGAAATGACCAAGTGAAATTTTATCGCAATTTCATCTAGAATTTCTTTACCGTACTTTAAATTTTGAAGGGTAACTAGGCCATACAAACTTTTGAGTGGCTATGAGGTTTTTTATTTTAATAATGAATTCATATATTACTCCTCGAAATTAAATAATTCCGTCATAATTTCGGTCGTTTAAAATAATGTTTGTCGCGAATAATCTTGTTCTGCATTACCATGGCGTGATTGTTCTTTAAACTAGGTTTGTAAAATTCAATTGAATATTGTTTTGATGACGTGACGTTAGGTTCCAAAAAAGTAACAAATACTTATAATAACAAATTATTTTGTTTTATTGTGCCAGTCTAAATGCGCTCAAATCTCTTTTGCATCGAAAATAATTCAGCCTTTTAATACTCTGACATTGTTAAAGCTAGCGATGCGAATGATCGAATAAATTACAAATGGTTTACACAATAATCGATTGGTTTTCTATGCTAAATAATAATTACACAACTCTTTTAAGCTAAAGTTTCAAAATATTTCCGCCATTGATTCTATTGATATTTAATATTATAGTATTTTGTAATTACGAGATTCATCTTTTATTTATTCTTACTTCTTTTTCCATCCTACCTTTTTTCCAGTTCATGTTTTGTTTTTCTATTTCATCAGATTGCTTTTATTATTGGTATTATTATTTATTATTGTTTGATAATTGTTGTCTGATTTTATGGTTTTTTTTACTGTTGGTATAGACAAAAAATTAACCTTGGCAAATAAATGATTGTCGCAGAAAGCGAAATGAGCAGTTCATACTGAAGTCTTAGTGCCGACCCTTATTTATGGTAGGTTATTATGGTAATGAATTATGAAGTGTGGAATTGGAAAGACTAGGATAAATGTGGGCTAAATGGTGTCAAAATGCGATCTGCGTGGTAAAACTATGTATTTAAGTCGTTTAAGTAGCCACTTCACACACTGTGTAAACTAGCCAATGACAGGTCATAAGCACTTTAAATTTCTAGACTTCCATATTCCCTTCTCAAAAATGTTTAACCTCTCTGTTGCAACAAATTCAAATATAAATAACCCCCTAAGTAGGAAATCCAGCCAGTCTGTAAGCATTTGGACATACTCAAAAAATTGTTATACTAACTCTTCGTGTTAAAATTGCCAAACGTAGAATCTAACTACTAACAATCTTTCACTGTGATTATATTAAAATGTATGTACTTAATAACCTATACAAGCGATGCTACATGCATGATTATGGGATTTATCCTTTGGCCACTTATATGAAGAACGTCGGAATTAAGAAATTTGGAAATAATAATAATTATAATCTAATTTGATGTTACTAAATTTATAAACTGATTTTAATGGATATAGACTATTGTGATACAAGTAAATACATTTTTTTTTTACCATTTGTGTTTGTAATATGGTCATAAGGATGAACGACAATTTCCGATAAGATCCCTCCATATAATTTGCCAAACACACGGCGAAGGCAGTGATAGTAGAGTTAAATTAAATTAATATCATGTTTTGACCAACTCGTTTATTGACAAAAAAAACATCGTTTTTTTCTGAGTGAAACCGATAAAAAGATCCACGGTCTTTAAAACAGTTTCAGGTATTTAGAGGAATTAGTTTCACGAGCCGTTTGCCCCATTGGGCGCAAAAAGTCTCGTTTTAAGGTTATTTGAAATGCGCGTATTTTAAACCATTTTAAATAATTGACTTTACCTTTAACATAGTGGTTTTTCGATAGGTATTTGAAATAAATTTAAAAAACATGAGTATGCCGTATTAAACATCCGTATGTATTCAATTCTTCTATTTGTTAATTTTTCTGAAGTAAATAATATTTTCTTTTCTAGCTTGAAATTCGTTGACATGACAACGAAGTCTGTTATTCGGTTATCATAACCGATTATTCGCGTCCCCAGTTCAAGCCTGTTCAACTTTACGGTTGTGGATCCAACACTTTTGAGTCGCGTGTAACAATCAAGTGTCAAGCCGTTGTTGGAGTGTCACTTAACCATGGCGGGAGTATTGTTGCGAGGGGTAACTTGGGTAAAGCAGTTTACTTTGTAAAGTTGGACGTGCAAGTCACACGCGGCGATGGCACTACAATAAATCACGTGTATAGCTAATGCGTAACGTAACGTCACAAGTTACTTCGAAAATTGAAAAGTATCCTTACGTTTTTTAATTTATTGCATTGTAACGTTAGAATATAAGTGAAGGTATCCACATACTAGTGTCCGAGATTCCAACCCCGCTCTACCAAAACTTGTTAGATTTTTTTTCAAACCCGGTTATTTACATACTACAACGAACAGCAAAATATCTCGAAAATTAAAATATTTATTTTTGTTTTTATTAAAAAATGAATAAATGAAAAATGATGAAAATGACCATTTCTTTTGGTCGTAAATAACCGTGTTTGAAAATGAGAAAAAAGTTGAGGTAGGGTGGGATTTGAACCTCAGACTTCGGAGTCCGCGACACTATCCACGGGACCACAACCAGTCCATTGTAAGAACGCATGTGTTTCTATAATTTTTCAATTGATATGGCGTTTTATTCTCATTCCAAACTGGGTAGCTGCATAAATACAGTTTTTTCAAATTTTAAATATCTTTACCTTTTTAAAATTATTTTCTATTGAATAGGTTTTGTAACTTGAATTCTAAAAACAAGAGTTTTAATTTATTGGTTGGTTGAAAGAAATTACCATTTGGCAATAAAGTAGTGTATAATTAACGCAATTTCCAAAAAGTTTAAAAAGTAAGTAAAAATAACTTCACGGACCTACGATTGGTTAGTTAACACCAAAAAATCAAATATTATGTTTTTCTTTTAAAGATTTTTGAAAAAACGTATCTTTGTTTTAGAATTACATACATTTAGGCTTTTGTTTTTTTTCGTTAACGAGCTATTCATCGACAACACGGCGCTTTGAAGCGAAACGTGAATGAGGCACTGAAACGTAACATTGATCATCTGATACTGTAAAACTTACAGTGATTAATGAATCCGGGCAATCGTAAAATAAATCGGTAGTATCATAGTGAGAAAAAATAATACGTTTAAATAGACAAAATATAAAAAAAACAGAATTTCTTTTTAGGGGGAAATACGAAATTTTTAAAAAAATACAGGAAATATGAATTAATTTGATATTTTAAAAGAACCGAATTTATTATTGATCAAGGCCCAATTCATCTTTTTTGTTAAATCTTCCAAAAAATGCCAGAAAAGCTTCTCTCAGAGACAAATCAAAGATATTTCTTTTAAAAAAATAGAGACGTCTAGACATTTAAAGCTGGTTTCTGTTTTCTTTTTCCACGTCAGCTAAGTGGAGCATGTGGACATCACCAGGCATCTCCAGGAGACCATATTTCCAGCACTCAATCAATCGATTCGATCGATCCTTAGTTCCGCCGAATAAAGCCGAAAGATCGTCATCGATGGTCTTCGATCTTCGCGGGTTTAAAAAAGAGGCAACTTGTGTTTTATGTTATCCTGAGGAATGCGCAGCACGAGTTCATACCAGTTCCACCACCGCACCCTTAAAACGCTCGTTATAAGAGGCTGCTGCGTTTTTTTTTTTTTTTAATTTTTATTCCAGTAAAATGGCTATAAAGTGCAGAGCCAATTCTACCATATAAACATATAAACATGAACATAAATATAAATATAAACAAAAATATAACAATAAACATAAATATAGCAATAAACATAAATATAAACATAAAATAAAATTTTATATTGTTTTAAATAATTAACTAATCCTTGTTACTTTTACAGAATCTTTAAAACAATATATTCGAGGATAACATTGGAACATTAAGACTTCATAATTATGAATTGTTTATGAGCTAGGAATGGTGAATTCGGGCGTTTCAAGTTATAATTTTAAATATTAATTGAAAATAAAGACAGGATTACTTTAAAACGGGATTAATAATTTGTTCTTTTTAAAAATTTGTTGGTTTTTTAAAAATTTATTTTATTTATTTGTCAACAGACAATTGAAATTAGCCAAGATTAAAAAAAATATGCATCGTATCATCAGCACCATGATTTTTTGAAATTTTGTATTTTTAGAATTACTCCGCGTTGTACGTCTCAAGTTCTCTTTCGCTTCTTCTCTGTAAGTTCTGCCGTTTGGTCCGTTGAATCACCGTAAACCGGAAACCTTTCACAACTCTCTTATCATTGGTTGATTAGTACGAACTGTTGACGTCTTTCCAAGAAATTCGTTTTTATTAAACTATATTTAACTAAAATCACACATTTTCAAAAGACTTTGCCGGACAATTGAATGCTTTAATTTTTAAGAAAACAGTTTTTGTATCTAATTTCCCGTAGGAATAAATTTTCCCATTCAATTATGCAAAATAGTACATTTATTGAAGGATGCAGTTTAACTAATTTTACTCCTTAGAGGATAAAACACAGGAGTCCACATTTTGTCGCTTTGAAGTCAAAAATGCAGAAAAAATCGCCATAACCAATTTTATACGTGAATAAAAATGTTTTTCAAGTCAAAATAAAAATTTGAATTCCATTTTGTTTTAATGCAAAAACATAAGTTGCCCCAGATACGCAATGTTAATATGAACTATTTTTGTCAAAATAAAAATTATTTAACATTGAAAGTCCTTTGTAGGTTGAAATTATCTCATTTGGTTCAAAAGTTATGATGTTTTGGAAATCGCACGTTTTGGAAATCGCATGTTTTGGAAATCGCATAATCGCACGTTTTAGAAATTGCATGTTTTGAAAATCGCACAATCGCCAAATCTTGATTCCTGGACATTTCGTTCAGTGTGACTCCCGTGGCTTATCCTTTGAGGTACAGAATTTTATTCTTTCAATCGATGTTAACGTATAAAAAGATAACAGAAATGAAACACAAAATGCAGTAAATGGTAATGAATAAAATACGTTTTTTCAATGAAAGCTGTTTGATTTTTTAAAACACAAAAGAGACGATTAAATGCTTTTTTTAGTTATCACAAAATATTTCTGCCACTCTATTGAGATATCTGTCTATTTTTATTTCAATGTAATTTCTAGGGTTCAATTAGCCTCATGGTTGACATGATATATTTATTAAAATGTGTTTTTAAGCAAGAATATTCTATTTTAATTCATTTTTTTTAATTATATAGAATAATAAATAGTAAAAATAAGGTTTTCTCATTCACCCATACCGAGGACACTTAACAATAAACTTTCATTTCTTTTTTTACACGTAAAAATAAACAAAGGAGACTTAATATACAGAAAGCAATTATAAAATATTTAAGACAGTATTTAAAACAAAAAAAAAAATATTAATAAATTTCATAAAAAGTACATGTTTTTGTAAAATTCTAAACATATGTACTTTTACACATCTAGTAAATGTTATCACTGTAACTCTTCAAAAAAAGAGACTACCTCTTGTGCTTGGAGAGTGACTTACACTGTTTTAGTTGTTAATTTATAGTTTTTATAATTTTAAAAACGAGTACATGAAAAAGAAAAGTAAAAATATAGGATATATAAAGAAAAAACATAAAACAAAAATACATTCATTCTAATTAAAATTAAATGTTGTTTTTACACGTGTTAAAAAAAATTCTTTAGATTAACTTTAAATTTATTTATTGATATATTATTTTTAATAGTTTTTAGTTCATTGGGAAGATTATTATATTTTTTTACACCTTTGAAGACAAATTAAACACTCAATTCAAATATTGATGGACAGTGGAAGTACGTTACAAATTATTAAATCAAATACTCCGTGGACAGGCACCAGGGCCCTGATTATAATGAGAAGTAAACATTTATCATCAATTTTGTATACAAATTAAAATTAAGTTTTCTGTTTGAAAAGCAGAATATGTCTTCATTTTTTTTGTTAAACATGTTTAATTATAGGGCACAGATAAAAATACTTAAAATGTTCATGCAAACGTTCTATTTTCGTTCACAAATATCGTTTTTTTTTATAGACCGTCAAAGATAACTCTGTTAACTTCCCATTTAATTTGGGGCCCTGAAGCTTACCATCGATCATCTGACCATTACGTAATTGAGATGCTGAAGATACGCTGCGATATGTGTACTAATACCGATAAACCCTGGAAAATCTATGAAAACACATACATTTTGCTTACTTTTTTTCACTCAACGTACTAAAAATGTTATCTTTATACATATATATATAATTTCTATGTACGTGTGATGTCACTGAACTCCTCCTAAACGGCTTAACCAATTTACGTGCGGTTTTCAGCAAAATGTAGATCTTTGCGCTGCGCGTGTTCGTAGATATTAAAATTTTCAATCGAATATGTAAAAAAAAGTTAGAAGCATAAATATTTTTTTTATCGACCTACCAGGGTTGCTGAAATGCATACTGAAATGCATTTACAAAATTATGGAAGGATGTTGTTTTTTTGTGTTAAAAAAAGATTGTCTTTGAATGTTTACAAAAAGCATTCGCTTTTTATGGATCCTAATGAGATTTTTTCCTTACATTGCGTATAATTTCTTCCCATTTATTCCTTTTAACTGGATTTTTGGTAATACTAGAATAACATTAAATATATTTTTAAAAAACGCGTTCATAAATAAAGTTCACCCCTGTTGGTAAAAAGAGCCGAGTTCGACATTTGCAAAAAGAATTCTATATTTGAAAATGAATTATTTTATGTTTTGGAATGCAATCATAAACAACTACCTAAGTGTCTGCTTATCAATGAAAAGTCTTTTTTCAAGGTAATAGCGGTCAATGGTTGGGCAGGACAATGTCTGTCAGGTCCGCTAGTTATTTGTAAATCTTGAGGACGTGAATCAGAACAGTTTATAAAAAACCGCCAGTAAATCTGTCGAGCCATTGTCGAGTCTTTGTGAGACACAACACAGAATTCATTTATTTATATATAGATAAAGGTAGATATATAGATAGAAGAAGATAGATGTAAATTTACGTGGGTGTGTTGAATTTTTAGTCACTTCGTATTTATAAAAAGCCGTAAATATTTGAAAAAAAAAATAAACTGAGATATTAATTTCTATTATGTTAGTTTGATGGGGTGTATATTTGTTAAAAATTGCGTATCTTATTTTTTCTGCTTTTTCTTTTAAATCTCAGTTCATAATGCTTTAAAAATGAAATTGAAAAATTTTGAAGCCTAAATTTAGTTGTTTATGCTACTGTTGAGTAATTCCATAGTCTGAGAATATTAAAAATGAATCCTGTGTTCAAAAAAGTCAAACTAATTTACCCTCGTAAAGTGAATTAAAGAGTCCTTGCGTTTTTGCAAGCTTCGTGTTTTAATATTGCTAACGTCTGGCTCTGCAAAGTTCATATCAGATCCTGTAAAAACCGCCTGGTCGGATAAACCACCAGACTGAATAAAACCTATTACATTTCCTCGATCTTCATCAACATTTCCTTGCGCACCCAGTGGTGCATAAGAAACTGCATTGAAGCACTAATTGTTGCAAATCTTGATTATCTCTTTCTTAAAGGTAAGTTGATGAGTCATACGCCTCGCCTGGTATTTTAAGGACATGAAATATTGCAGTATTGATCCACTTTTAAAACCAGTATTCCACAAACCCCCCTCCTTTGTCATTGAAGAAGTTCAGTGATACGGAAAACTTGATTGAAAAATGTTTTTTTTAAATTATTTCATCAGGTGTAAGAAAACATTTTTTCTAATTATTAGAGCATAAAGTATGTCTAAAAAAATACATCAAAATTATTTTTTAAAATGAACTGTTTTAAACTACGCCACAAATTTATCTTTATATTTATTTATTTACACAAATGAACATGTATTACAAAAAAATACTAACGTTTTCCAAACTCTATGTCGACCTCGTGGTGTAATGGTCAGCGCGTTTGCCTACCATGCAAGAGGTATCGGGTTCGATTCCCGAGATGTTTGAAGTTAGATATTTATTTAAAACGGCGTTTTTGCAATAGTATTTCATAGTCCTTTGACTGGTACCTGAAGGGTAAGATTGATCATTTTACCTTTATGTAACAAAAATGATTAAAATACGCTGCGATTGGTGTACCAATGCAGTGCTCTATGCACCATTCTGTACGGAAAGGGAATAATAATGATGATCAACTCTATGAAACCGAGAAATTTGTTGTTGTTGAACATAATTTTGATTTATGAATTAATTTTAAAGTATGAAGCTTATTTGACTGCAGGATTGAATAGAAATGTATTTTGTTTAGAATATCAAAGCTGTGTTTTTAAGCAAGAATATTTTACTGATTAATATATATTTTAATAATAATATAAAAAAATTATTAACAAATTTCATCAATACTTACAATCTTATCAACAATACGTGAGTTCAACGCACCATCTTAAATTTAAATGTCTTTTAGCCAGCTGTGTGGATTCCAGATAAAATTATAGTCATAATTCCGAGTTTGATAATTCGTAGAAGAAAGATAAAGTAACTTTGGATTATGCTCATATTTTAATAGTTCTTGATAAGAACGCATACTTGCTCATGCGACCCAATAACGTAGACTTAATCATAAATAACAGTGAAGAAATTGTTTAATTGAGTTTGTTGAAACGTTAATTAAGCAAGAACCTCTAACTTAGTTACTTAAATAAAAATAAGAACTTATTTGAAAATATAAAGTAAAATATAAAACACGTGCAGCCCATTTGATTTTCTAACCAAGATGTTTTTGTATAATGTTCAGTTCAGTTTTTAATTATTAATTGAAACAAAAATAACTCTAAAGAAAAAAGTTATTATATTTTTCTTTGAGTTTTGAATCAGTGATTAAGTTAAATTCTGTCAAATAATAAATGAATTTCGATTCGAGAAACGCTTATTTGATTGTAATCAATTAATATTAATTATTATTTAAAAAGTATGTTTCAAACATATTGTAATCATGCATGTACCGATGATTTGAAATTATAAAATGGTAATTAAAAGATGATAATATCCTATACATTAACATATTACAACAGATATGAAAAACATTTAAAATAAGGTAATATAGAAGTCTAGGCATCTACAGGGCTTATGACCTGTCAATGGCTGATTTAAGTGGCCACTTTACACACTGTGTAACATTCACCATTCTGCTCATATTTGAACATCTATATTGCTTCAATTCTTTCATCTGTTGATGTTTGTGAAGTTAAAGAGCTGAAACCTTTATTTTTGCGGGTGAGATTCATCTAATTTAATTATTTCACCTACATACTGGGCAACGCCTGAAAATGTTATTTTTTCCATTTCTATACTTCTTCATGGACCAGGTGGATTTATCAACAATATTTTGAGTTTGTCCAAATTTTTTCATTTTTTTTAAATTTATTTTTTTATCATAAACCCTGTAGATGCCTAGACTTCTATATTACCTTATCTTAAATGTTTTTCATCTATGTTGTAGTATGTTTATGTAAACAGCTCCTCAGGGAGTCGAATCCAGTCCTTGTCTACAAAAATTTGGACAAACTCAAAATATTGTTGATATCCTATACAATTCAATTATGTTGAAGGATCGTAAGACTTTAGAGTAAAAACGTGCGCGCATCGCATAGAATCGCTCTATTGCATAGATAAAAGAGTTGCACATTTTTAGGGTTTTGGTTTCAAAACAGAGGTGTAACGGACGTTTTCGTCGCTTTGCTCGACTTTTGTTCATAAATCACGTAAAAAATTTCTTATCAGTTATAAAACAATTTTAGAAATTTAATTCGGAATAATCCTGCAATACTAAATATGTAAAACATACCATTTATGAAAATAAGTACATATATTTAAAAGTAAGTACAAGGCAAATTAATAACCATTTGGCAATTCTCTTCCTGAGTACTTACAGCCTATTGTTTTGCTGCAAACAAATTTTGCGATTGATAATCCTAGAACTTTGTTTGCCCGTATGGATGGCTTTATAAACGGTAGCGCATTATTGCTCTGAGTGCAAAACCCTTAACTATTGTCTTCTGGTTTCATCCCCCTAGTTATTTAGTAGCAAATACTTACAGAAAATGTCCTTCCTCAATTCTTTCCTCAGTTCCTCAGTGGCTTTTTTTTATCAAGATCTAGAAAATTAAGTAGGGAGCATACTTACACAATTTAAGTTCATCCGTTAAAACTTGAGAGATTGCAGAGAAAATGTTCACGCTTTATCAATTATAAGCTGTCTATTTTCATGGAATTTTTTAACTATTACCTTTTAATTAATACACTTGATTTGGAAAGTTTATCATGGTGACGGAATCTAAGTAGTTTAATGTTAATCTTTAAGATAATCAATAGCCTGTTGGACTCTCCTGACTTGATAAATATTATTTAAATACCTGTTTGGATTACTAGACATAATGTGCCATTTCATATAGAAATTGCTGCAAAAAAATATTGCTTTTAATTCAACTATTCCAAGATTGCACAGTCTAAAGAACCAGATCAGTTTTATTGTCATTTTTTACACAAGTCGAATAAAAACTTGCTATAAAAATAAATAGTGAAGGATTCTGACTGCTGTTTAAATATTTATGGTCATTTGTACAAAAAGTGTTAAATATATTATATACGAATGATTTAATTTATGAATATTATAGTTTTTGTTATTTTCTTCATGTCTTTTTTTTTTAAAAGGTCGATTATTTAATATTTAGTTTATATTGTATTTTATTTTAAAAATTGTTGCAAATTCCCGAGCTCTTCACACGAGACAGTTTGTATTATACCCAGAATATTCAATATACATTACAACAATACCAAAAATTTAGAATTTATGATTTTTGCAATTTCTAATTTACTGCGTTATCTTTTCTAAATATTGATTAATTGTTTATACATCCGCGGTTCAAAGAACCTTCTACAAAAAAATGTTTTAGAGAAATAATTACAGCATTGAACAATAATTATGCAGTTCATATTATGAAATATAATAAAATAATTTAAACCAAGGAATTTAGTGACTATAAAATAAAATAAAACAGAAACATAACATGTCTAAATAAAATATAACAATTAACATGAGAAAATTTTATGTTCTTAAAATAAATATAATAAAGTAAAGTGAAGAATAATTTCAGACAGAAATAAAGTGTTTAGTATTCTACTAGGTAATAATAAAAAATAAAATTAATGCAACATAATTTTTTTATGAATAAGAATTTTTTAGATCAAAAAGAAAACTAAAGTTATCTAAATAACACCTTTATTTTATCGATTGGTTGGAAGAAGTTGCCATTCGGCAATAAATCCAACAATGTTCACTTTACATTATGTCCAACATGTTAAAATAAAGAAATAAAAAACAGGTATTCTAGGAAACAAAGTCAAAATTAATAAATTATTTTAAAATAAATCCATTACTTTTCTAAAAAAAAACTTTAATTTGTTTAGTACAATGTACCGCAATAGTATTATAATATAGTACAACGTATAAAACAACTGTATAATATATATAACTATATTTTTTGTATTATTTTGTAATTTTGGAATAGAACTCTGTTATGTTTAAATGTATTATTGCTTATGTTTATGGAAGGCATTTGTACCGTCTACACTGATATAAATAAAAAAAACGTAATAAAAATAAACGCCTTGAGAAATATGTTGATCAAAAAACGTCATGTTGTTCATTTCATATATATTAAAAAGCGACTATATTTTCAAGTTGGATCCATAAGATTACAGAGCATTACATTGCTTTTACAGCGAGGGTAGATACAAATCATTTACGCGAGAAAAACTCTTAAAAATCTATTAAGGTTATCCTCGTTCCCTTAAATCTAAATATTAATTATAAAATCTTTAAAACGATCGAGAAGGGGGGTAAGGAACAAAGCGGCAGAGAAAGTCAATTAATTCTGGCGAGGAAAAGTAAAAGAGGAAAGAAATTCGGAAACAAAATAAAATTATGAAAAGCGAAATGAAATACAAATCAGCGTGGTTACGGTTCCAGAAAATTCAAAACTTAATCCATTGAAGAGCGGCGGGATTTCCCATTTGCTTTATTTATGAACTGGGCAAAATGTTTTTCGTCTCTTCTTTTTTTCAGAATTCTAGACGGTCAGCGCTCGTGGATTAAGTCCGAAAATAATAGACCCACTAATGAATATTCTGCTGGGTTTTATTTTTAACATAAACATAAACACACTTTGCTTTCGAACTGTCCCTTTGTCCGAATCGCCGTATTAATATAAATGTATATTTTGCGAATTTGCATACGTAAAATAATTTAAATTACACCTGGACATAAGCTCTCTTTCATGAATTATTTCTTCTGCGTATCCAATTTTTTCGCACAATTCCAAAAAAAACATCCTAAATCTATTAGCCCAAATTTGTAAAATAAATAAATAAAATTATGTTTTTATCTTGGCAACTTTTGGTATTTTTACAAGTCTAAAGATTATTTTACCGCTGATATCGAAATACTAATAAAAAACTTACCCTTATTCACACCAAATCATATATAAGGCGTTTAATTGATAAACAAATGGTAAATTAAATTCATCATTTGTAACGTGAATACATGATAACTAGTCTTCTGACAAGACTACGCAAATATCACCTGAAAAATATTTTATGCTTTCTCCTAAAAAAATATTCCCCTTAAAAATATTTTTATTCTTTGCAGTCAGGGCTATTACATAGATTACCATAAGCCACAAAAAGTGTTTATTTTTAGATACCTTCATACTTTCAGTAAATAAAAATCTTTTTGTATTTAGGTAACGTTTAATCATTTGGCGATATCTACCTGAGACTAGTCACCAGATTTACAAAATGTTTTTTTAAAGAACAACCTGTTTACTTACAAACTAGTACTAAATAAAATGTTAATTAATTTGTACCTACATAAAACTACATAATATATTTTCTTCTTCTTAGTTTAGATCGGTTGGTCTTTTATGGGCTAGAGGGTGATTCTTGAGACACTAAGTTCCAGCTATTTTTTTATCCCTTTGGTGGTCTTCCGGGAAGACGGCACAGCGACCAGCTGGGATTTCATAGGCCATGGTAAAGGAGATTCTGGAACTGACCATTCTATCGACACAACTCTGCAGAATCTTTTCCTTATTCTGCTCCACCGCACAATGTCTTGGGTATCGTAAGTCTGTCTAATTTCTTGATTCCGGATTCTGTCCCTTGGAGTTTTTCCTGCTTTTGCCCTTATTATTTTCATCTCTGACGATCTGAGCAGATTTTTTGTTCTCACCGTATCTGCCCTCGTCTCTACTGCATACGTCACACGTTTAGTATACACGGACATTGCTTTTAATCCACATGTGTTTGTTGTGTCATATGATATTTCTCAGGCATCCAGATATTGCTGAGGCTTAATGGATAAGAAATATAATTATAATTGGCTATTTTTTCTGTGAAAATCAACTCAAACAACAATTATTATTTACTTCACAATATACGTAACTTTATTCTACACTTTTTTATTAAAACACTTGTACAGATTTTTTTTCATAAATGTCAATTCTGAGCGGCTGAGTATTGACAAAAACGACCTCTTCGAACGTCACATGTCCTATGTGATACGTCAATGGTATCATATCAAAGAAAATTAGTCCTTCGGATATAATGTTCAAAATACTAGTTTCTAAATACAGAATCTCCTAATAATATTTGTAATCAGCGAGCTTGTTTAAGTACTCAAAACCCGTGACTGGGTTAAAGATGTAAAATATAGTGTATTTTTTTGTTTGGAGAAATAAGCTAAGGTAATCGGCTAGTTTCATCGTTTACTGAGAACGGGCTGGGAGCTGGGCGCACTTTAAAGATATATTTTTAAGGACGATATAAACGGTAGTGGTGATTTATAATAAACAAATATTATTTAATTTATTTTCCCATAAACATAGTTACTATAAAACATTATCGAATGTCCGATATAATGGCAAAATGTGCACAATCGCTTATTTGGACGATTCGCTCCTTCAAACTAGGTATTTGTTCTGTTATAACCCGCTTTATGTTGGCCAGTATCGAGTCAGAAATTTAACCTTTTCCATTAATAGTATCAGAACATGTCGCATCATGTCGCAGCATTTTACTATTGCTCAAGTACATTGGCAATCAATTTCTTTATTATCGTTTTGAATTTTTAAACGTTTATTTATAAATATCGGAGTTGTTTTTTATGATAAAAACAGTCAAATAACCGTACCTCCAACTTTTTTTTTGCATGAATGACAAATGTTTTGCAAAAGCTTGTGAGAATGATTTATGCTTGGTGCTCACTACTGATGTGCAACAGTAAACTCTGACCGTATTTTATGGAGCTATATTCTCTCTTATTGCAATTTATTTGTAACTGGTTCACGTATTGAAAATTCATTTAATTTCGTAATTATCCACACTGTTTGGTACATTCAAAAGTAATTAAGAGATTTTATTCATACTAATTTATCATTATGATAATAATTGATCATTTCCAATATCTTTTTTATATAGATGCGAATCTTGGCACCTTACCAAAGCTCAAAACACTAAGCTTTTGAGTTTTGAGAGTAAGTGCTTGAGGAGAATATTAGGCACAAGGTGGTTCGATTTTATAACTAACATCGAAATCCGAAAACGGACGCAGTATCCTCCTATAACAAGCGTCTTGAAGATGCGTCGGTGGACCTGGCTTGGACATTGCTGCGCATGCCTCAGGAGAACCTGAACCCAAGTTGCCTCTTCTTTAAACGCGCGGGCTCACGCCGTCCCGGAAAACCGTCGACGACGATCTTTCGACTTAATTCATTGAATTAAGGGGCGCTCGATTAACGTGGGAAGAGGCAAAAACGCTGGCTGGCAATAGGGTCTCCTGGATGCAACTGGTGATATCCACATGCTTCACTTAGGAGCGGATGTGGATAAAAAGAAGAATGATACTTGTTAAAGTCAATAATATTTTAAGTTTAGAAATATCTATGTGCATTAATTGACCTCCATAAATAAGCAAGCAGCGTAGAATACGTTGAAGGTAATCTATAACAACTCAACTTCTTGCCTTTATATTCAGATACCTCAGAAGTTGTTTTAATTCACTTGAGGAATTGCATTAATTCTCATCTTCTGGCAACATACTTGAAGCGTCTTCTCAGAAACTATAATACATTCATCAAAAATATCTATTCATTATTTATCGGATACGAGATTCGCATTATAACGCTTACTTTTAACAATGTTTTGAGTATGTCCAAATGCTTGCAGACTGGCTGGATTTTCTCCCTAGGGAGTTTTTCATTTTAAAATTTGTTGCAACAGAGAGGAAAAACATTTTTGAGAAGGAAATTTGGAATTCTAAGCATTCACAGGGCAGGCAACCCCTTAGGGAGAAAATCCAGTCAGTCTGCAAGCATTTCGACACACTCAAAAAATTGTTGAATTAACTACCTGGTAAAATAAGAAGTATAGAAAATTGGGGATTTGTTTTCAGGCGTTGCCTAGTAGGTGAATTGGTTCAGCTGGATGAATCTCACCCACATGATTAAGGTTTCCGCTCTTTTACTTCACGAAAGTCAACAGATGAAAGAGTTGAGGAAATTTAGCTGTTTAAACATAGGCAGAATGTTACACAGTGTGTAAAGCGGTCACTAAGACTAGCCAATGACAGGTCATAAACCCTGCACATGCCTAGACTCTCTTATTTCCTTCTCAAAAATGTTTTCTCTCTCTGTTGGAACAAATTCAAGCTTACTTTTAAGCAAATTTGAATTTTCTTTCATTTAAAGCTCGTATTTTTTTAGCAGTGTAGTGTAGTTTTCCACATTTTTTCAAATAGTTTACGGTAAAATTCGAATTATTGTGATCGCACATATCTAAAACGAAGACATTTTTCTCAGTAAATTAGGAATAACCGAATAAACCATTCCAATCACATACATTTTTTATAAAGGAAATCTGCGGGAAAAAGCTTTTTTCGAAAAAAGTGTGATCATTTTTTTATAAAAGTTCCCCAAAAAATTTAGCAATAAGAAATAAAATTTTGCATACCAATTTTGATGATGCACTTTTAATATGTGTTAAGCAGCATACATTTGAAGAAAATTTTGTACACCAAGAGATAATCTGATTTGTCTCAAGATGGAATGGCATTTACAATGCTTGTTACTTCTTATTAACTGGTTTACTTTCAAACATAAAATGATATTGCCTGTATTGAAAAAAAATAAGTTGGGGAAAGGCCTCATTAGTGCGTTGCAATGCGTCATCGCAACGAATCAACGCTTGCTTTAAATATTAATGTTTTTTATGCGGCAATATTGAGTGTGGCTAGCTTTGAGTATTTGGTGAAAACTTTAGAACCCGTCGCAGAGATGCGTCTCAGTCAGTGTGGATTTCAGTCTTTATTCGATAATGGATCGGCGCATCACCCTTCCCCCGCTTCATATCTCGTACGTCGATCCGTTGAAACGTCGCTTGCTACGACGCAACGCATAATGTGGCATGTCACTGAAAAATACATGTAAAACGACGCAGCGTTCACGCTGCAACGATGCAACGTAACGTAAAGCAACGCAACGCAACGCAACGCAACGCAACGCAACGCAACGCAACGCAACGCAACGCAACGCAACGCAACGCAACGCAACGCAACGCAAATCAACGCAACGCAACGCAACGCAACGCACTTACGAGTTCTTTCTCTTCTTTTTAATAACTGTGTAATACGTTTTCGTAAAAATCGAAAAAATAGGTTTTATAAAGAAGCTGCCGAGGTATAACTTTAAATACCTCGGCAGTCAAATCACTTCTGATCTGGATCCGGATAAGGAAATTAGATGCAGAATAGAAATAGCACGATCAGCATTCAATGGCATGAAATCATTCTTCTGCAGTGATAGTCTTAATTTAAAACTGAGACAGAGGATGGTCAAGTGCTATGTGTGGTCAATACTGCTCTACGGGGTTGAAACATGGACTCTCAAGGTGAACTCCATGAACCGATTAGAGGCTTTTGAAATGTGGCTTCACCGGAGAATGCTGAAAATCCCGTGGACAGATTTAGTGACCAACGTGGAGGTGTTGAGACGAGCCAGTGCCGAAAAAGAACTATTGTCCTCAATAAAACAGAGAAAACTCGCATATCTGGGCCATATTATGCGCGGAAGCAAATATACGCTTCTACAGCTTATTATGATGGGAAAGATCGAGGGAAAGCGTGGGGTTGGAAGGCGACAGATGTCCTGGCTGAGAAACATCCGCGACTGGACGGGAGTGCGTGGGGTTGAGGCGCTGTTCCAGTTGGCGCAGGACCGGAATGCCTACTCTAGAGTGATCGCCAACGTCGGGGAGACCTGATATGGCACAGAAAGAAGAAGAAAGAAGCAAGATAAAGCGATCCATTTCGACATAAATGTTCAAAAGATTTTTTTTAATTTAAACTTTTTCCATTTACTTTCTCGTCTGATTATGTTAGAATAAAACTATTTCTTTTTTTTTTCTATCAGTGGATCTCAGTGTATTTATTATATTTGCAAAATTAACTAAAATATTGTGATGAAAACACAAAATAGCACCATGAATTATATCTGATAATTGTCCTTCTCGCTCCAACTCACCTTGATTATTCATTTTCCCTCTCTGGCCTAGACAAAGCCGTACAAGTCCCTCGGAAGCACGAACACATAATCGTAATAATATTAATTCCTATTAACTTTGTACATAATAACCCATTGTCAGCCTTTTGGTCACGCAACCTCCGACCCCTTGATTCCGCCTGTACCCTGTAACATGCTCTTGTACTACGTCGACTGGTACAGTGAGGTTAGTGTAGCAAACAAGATGCATGTGTCATGTTTTGTCACCCTGATGATTCCATTGCAACGCGCCAATTACAGTTATGCGATATATTTTTAATTAATTAATTTATTATATGATTTAATTACATAGTTAAGATTAGGTTGAAAGACAGACCAGCGAAGTTTCTAAATAATAATCAAACATATGAAATTATGGTACATTTTTTAATGTGTGCGTGCGTATTTATATATATATATATATATATATTTATACATATATATATATATATATATATCTTTATATATGTATATAATTCCTCTGTACGTGTGATGTCACCGTACTCCCCTTAAGTGGCTTAACCAATATACGTGCGGTTTTCAGAGAAATATAGATCTTTGCGCTGTGCGTGTTCGTAGATATTAAAATCTTCAATCGAATATGTAAAAAAGAAGTGAGGAGCATAAATATTTTATTCATCGATCTACCAGGGTTGCATTTGAGGAGAATGCATTTGCAAAAAAAATAAAAAATGTTGTTTTTTTGTGTATAAAAAAGTTTGTTTTTGAATGTTTACAAACAGCATTTTTTTTTGTGGATCTCAATCAGATTCTTTCCTTAAACTCCTTATAATTTCTACCCATTTATTTCTTTTTATTGGATTTTTGGTAACACTAAAATAATATTAAATTCAAAACATTTTTGAAAATCGTTTTCCGGCATAAGTACACCCCTTTGTTGGTGAGACAACCGGAGTTTGACGTTTGCATAAAGAATGCCATATTTGGAAAAATATTTATTTTATGTTTTGGAATTAACCCATAAACAAGTACCTACGTACCTACTAGAATTTAATATAAACAATTTTTAGTATTGGGATTCTATCACAAACAAGTACCTAGGTACTTACTTATCAATGAAAAATATTTTGCTTACGTTCGGGAAGGACAACGTCTGTCGGGTCCACTAGTTTAAATATATACAGTACACCAATAACACATGTTTCAATAATTTTTCCCACTCTGTTCCATTGAAATATTGTGTATTGTATCTCTTTCAACTTAATTTTTTAATGTACCTACACTTAAGATAACATTTAGTTTTATGTAAATTATCCTTATACTGTATAATATTTACCAGTCTAAAGATGCCCATTAGAGGGTGAAAGCGCTAATTGGTCATACAAATAAGTGGAAGTATACCATATTTTTTTTTAAATTAATAACTTATATGAAAATAAAAGTTATTACATCATCATAAATGTAAGTGCTTAGGCGCGTGTAAGCGTTTGCATCATTATAAGCAAGTGGCATGTTAAGTATTTCGATAAATAAAAAAAAAATCTGAAAAGGATGATAGAGAAAAGAGTATGAGAAAATCTATGCAAAAATCCAACCATTTATCAAACTGTTCTTAAACTTGAATTATCGGCCTTAATCCCAACCGGCATAACAGAACAAACAATAAAGAAATCAAAAATGTTTTGAGTAAGCCCAAATGTTTGTAGACAGGCTGAAGTTATTAACCATCTAATTTTATTGCAACAGAGAGAGAAAACATATTTGAAAAGGGAATATGGAAGTCTGGGCATTTACAAGGCTCAATTGAAAAAGTGTTTTTAGGCGTTGCCTAGTAGGTAAAATAATTCAGTCAGATGAATCTCGCCCACATCAAAACTGGTTTCAGCTCTGTTACTTCACAAAAGTCAACAGATAGAAAAGTTTAGGATTGGTAGATGATTTAAAATAAGCAAAATGGTTAACGTTACTCAGTGTGTAAAGTGGCTGGCCAATAACAGGTCGTAAGCCCCATAAATTACAGGAATTCCATATTCTCTCATGTGCAATATTAAACAATATGTTATGTGTAATATTAAACAATTTTTAAAAAAGTTTCTTAAATGGGGTAACCCGTGCAAGGCCGTACGTATTGCTAATTTTAGTACGCTTGCATGTACATGCAACTATAGCGAAATTAGCTTCACGTAGATAAATTTTATAATGACATGTTGAGATTCAATTAATTTTATTACGGCATTATCACGAGAGTGAAGGTTTAATTATCTACTGAACGAGTATAGTGTTAGCTTCCGTTTTAACACTTTTAAGCTTGATATGAAATAACGCGTTTATTTCATACGACTAATAAAAGGATCGACATGAAATATCTGTTTATAGAGTGTATATTGTAGTATCTAATTGTCTCAAGACCTGAAGCGTAAAACTGATCAACATACGATGCATTTGTTTTTCTTTGTTATTTGATGGAGATAAAGGTTTAATGACGATTAATAATTTACCAAGCAACTGTGGAACTTCAAAGTTCACCTCTTTTTTTATTTTTTCAGTGTTTACTGTCGTCTAATCTATGAGCACACAGTTAAAGTGAACTAGGCATTTCCGTTTGAAAACATCCAAACCGCTGACAAGCTCGGATATCAAACTGCTGACAGCTAAAGAATTAGCGGAAGGCCTCAACTCCCCACTTGGAAGTAAAGAGAAGATGTAGACATAAGTATATAAGACAGTACTTGGTTCAATCAGCTTCAGTCGGACATACATGAAGTCAGTTACAATAATATATAGTTCAGTTTTCAGTTATTTAATAAAAAAAAGTTTACGCAAGAAGTGCTTCACCTCATCTCTTTGCATACTTATTGTCTGCGTTTACAATTGTAAAATCTCAGTATAATAAATTGTTTTACTTACGCAACTTTATTATATGCTTTTAATAAATACTGATCTATTCAATAGGGTGACTAAGGGCCCCAACACAATTGTTAACATATCAATAACTCCCTAAGGGGTAAAATTTAGTATACGTCTAAAAATATTTGGAAAAACTCAAAATATTGTGGATAAAACCAACTGGTCTAAGAAGAAATATAAAAATTGACAGACGTTTGTAGTCGTTGCCTAGTATGAAGGTAAAATAATTAAATTAGATCAACCCACTCGCACAAAAAATGTTTTGAATTTTTACCTACACAGAAATCCACAGACGGAAAAATAGAATAAAAATTGATGGTTAAATAAAGGCAGAATATTACAAAGTGTGTTAAGTGGCCACCTTAAGTAACCAATGGTGAGCTATAAGCCGTATAAATGCCTAGACTATCTTATTTTATTATCCAAAACGTTTTCCGTCTCAGTTGTCATGCGTCGTTTTATTATTGTTGTTAAAAACAGGCAACTGTGTATCAATAAAAATACTTTTCTTCGTGTTTATGTAAATATTCCATTACAATTCTTTTAAATAACCAAAATATCCGAATAAATTCCAAAAGCCTACTTACAAAGTAAACAAAGACGGCCCTCGAATGGAGTGTATTTTAAGTAATTTTTCATTCTGACTTAATTCTTTTATTCCGGCACGGTTATTTGCCATTATTTCAACTTTTTTTATAAATTTGGGTAGATTGTGAGGCGAATAATATAAAAAAATTTCGACAGTAGATCGACTATCAAATAATACAATGTTTTTTCGGTGACATTTAAAAAAAAAAGATAATCGGGCCTGACACGGTTAAAGGCTTTGCGAGTTGTACCTCCCTCCCTTCCGTTTCCCGCCAAGTAAACGTCACACCGTGACACTATAACGGAACCGAAAGTTGATATTTCACTTCCTCTCCCCATTCTTACTCCTCCCACCCCCTACCCCGACAACCCACGTCAGGTAATCCCAGTGGACCGAATAAATTTATTTTAGTTCTGCATCATCTTCCCTTAGCAAAAATCGCCTTAAAAATATATTCCAAGAAACAAATTATGAGAGCGCGAATACATATTTAAAAATATGCATAGCTTGCCCACCACATACCGCACACCGCGTCTGAGGACATAAGTCTCCTTGGCGGTGCCCAAACACACGGAAAATTTTTTTCGTTGTCAAACGAGAAAGACATCCCGAAGGAGTACTCTGAAATCTGGTAGCTTTAGCATCTTTGTGCTGAAAAAAAGTAATCCAAAAGGACATAATATGTACTTCATTGGAGTGAGAAAAGAGGGAACGGAAAAATATGCATAGTTATTTCTGCATGCATAGTATTTATTAAGTTTGCCCAATCTACCTCTGTTACAATAGTGTATACGATCAGGGGTAATATTTTAAACGCTCGCGCGGCCGTAGAAAACACTTTTATCTCGTGTATTTTGTATGTAGATACAAAACGGTTCAAAATAGCACCGCATATGTCAATAACGCGAGGATTAGATACGTCATAAATAATCGAACACGATTCGACCATGTATGAAATTCACAGTGGAACTCCGTTTATCCAAAGTCTAGTCATCCAGATTGTTATCAAGGAATAAAAAAATTCAGGAGATGTTTTTAATTTTAATTAAATTGTGCAATTAACTTTGCTAGACATGTATAAGTACGTTTTTTAGATAATTCGAGTTTTACTGTTTTTACTTTTAAAAACTAACACCTCTAAATCGTTAGAATATTTTATACATATATTTTACTTTGTTACTGAGTATTTCCTGCAAAATCAGTTTTAATGAATTGATTGCATTTTGCACCTGTGCTCTCGAGAAATTAGAAATGTAATATTTTTTAGTCTATAAAGTAAAACTAGATTTTATGTAAAAAAAAATGTGTATAT
Organism: Micrasema longulum; assembly: GCF_059751315.1. Classification (NCBI taxonomy): domain Eukaryota; kingdom Metazoa; phylum Arthropoda; class Insecta; order Trichoptera; family Brachycentridae; genus Micrasema; species Micrasema longulum. The sequence continues at coordinate 60,655 of NW_028278981.1, forward strand.
TTTTTTGATAATTTAAAGTATCTTAAGTAGTAATAGGAAATGTAAAAATGAATTTGATATAATTTGAATAAATACGCAGGGTGCTTTCTAATAGATTATGTAACTCGTTCCAATATATATATATATATATATATATATTATGTTAATTATACATGAATAAAAGGCAAATTTCAAAATACAAAGGAAAAATTGTAAATTTGCAAATGAAAAAAATATTAAACAATGAATGTCTTGAGCAAATAAATAGAAAAATCTATGTATCGGGGGAGTAAGTTTTTAAGATATAAAATAGTAGAAAAAGACGTTTAAAGGAGACTCAATGGGGGCAAAAAATGAACGGCGCACTAAGCACCGAAATCACAAAAAATATGTTCATCGAAGTTAGACTGGCAGTGCACAACGGAGTTTTAGTCCCAACACGTATGTATGAAAGTGAAACGTGAAACTGTTAGATATTAAAAGCAAAGTGAATGCGGTTGAAATGCGATCTCTTAGACTAATGGAAAAATCTAACACCAGAGACGCCTCTCCTTTATTTACATTCAAATCATGTATGAAATGTCACTTGAATTCAGTTCTTTCTTTCTCGTCCCTCTTTCCTTCCCCCTTTACCCCCTCCTCTCTTCATAGTATAGTGTAGATATTTAGTCAATTTTTATTTCTTAAAAAATAAACATGTAGTCTATTTAAATTCGCCCATATTTTATTTCACCTACATACCAGACAACGCCTGAAAATGAGATTTTTTAGAATTTCTATACTTCGTTATAGACCACAATATGTTCATATACCGCTGATTTTCTCCAACTGAACGGTTTGGGTAGGTAGGTAGAAATTGCTTGAATGCAATATGCCCGCCCTTATGTATATGTATATTAAATGCGTATGTATATAAAGTGTTTAAAAAAATAAATTAATGGTGGGAAATCAATAAAGTATTAGGTTACAAATGATGAAATCAGGCGAGAGGGCAAATCTGAGATAGATAATTGTGATAAGATTAAGAAAGGGTCACTGAGATAGTTTGCTCTATAGAATAAATAAATGGCGAAAGAATGGTAAAAAATATTTATATGGCGATAATGGAAGGTAACGTAGGACGGGACGACCATAGAAGTAGCGGCATGACCAGATAAACCAAAATCTTGAATCTGGTCAAGTCAAAAGTAGACACGGCCGAAAGGCCCGTATGACAAGATGTATAAATGTGGAAGAAGCTGAGAAAGTATGCCAAGATAGACATATGTGGCGGTCTATTTTTCATATAAGTTATAAATACAAACAAACTATTCACATCAACACAAAAAAATCCCACAAAGGCCTGTGTGTGGGATACATTTTGGAAGAATTTAAAGACATCGGAAACATTGGAAGAACACGATAGACATCAAAAAGTAAAAAAAATTAAACTAATATTAGAACACAATTTTTTTTCGATAAAAATGAGAGAATCATATTTTACAATGCTTGATTATGTCCAAATGCTTGCAGACTGGCTGGATTTCCTCCCTAGGGAGTTGTTCGTATTTAAATTTATTTCAACAGAGAGGGAAAAAGTTATCGAGAAGGGAATATGGAAGTCTAGGCATTTACAGGGCTTATGACCTGTCATTGGCTGGTTTGAGTGGCCACTTTACACACTGTGTAACATTCACCATTCTGCCCATGTTTGAACATCCACATTTCCCCAACTCTTCCATCTGTTGACTTTTGTGAAGTAAAAGAGCTGAAACCTTTATTGTATTTATAAAAAAAGTAAGCTATTTCAACCCATAATTTCAAGAAAAATTTGAAATGGAAACAAATTGAATAAATTGATCTTTTTCATATTGTCCTTATGAAATGCATTGAACAGTTTTGAAGCTATGAAAAATGAGTATCTTTGCTTCTTTTTCTTCTTCCTGTTTCTTCCCTGCTTCTTATCACAAATGGCGTGATGGTAGTAGTAGTAGTAAAAAATATGAAAACATTCCAATAACGCTATGGTAAATTGATAAATTACATTAACATATTAATAACATAATAAGTTGTGTAAGATTAGCTATTTTATTGTATGTATTATATAAATAGGGGATAAAACTGTGGTCGGGTTGCAGTAAATCATACTTCGCTGGAGGGTGTGGCTCTATTAGAATGCTGCAAACGCCCAGTTGCATTCTACCGACAACACTACTGACTAGTCCAACTCGTTGAGATCAATGTGCAATGGGATCACACTCATAACGATGTGATCACAGCAGATAGCGAGAGGATGAATGTCGAGTTTCTGGCACCTTTAAACCAGAACCAATCAGCTTAGGGAAGGTAACCCCGAAAGAAAATTCCATCAGAGTAGGCAATGGGAAACCACTTTGGTCATCTTTTCCGAGAAACCACTACAGCAAGAACATTAATAAGCAGTCGTCCTGGCTGTAGAATTTAAGAGTACCGTAGGACTGAGATGCTTTCGTTAGAATGATCGCCAACGTCACACATCGATTCACCTTGAACACGCTAGGTGGACAAAAACATTTTATTCAACGATTTGATTGTTCTGGTTTTGATGAATTATTGTAGTTTTTTTTACCAATTACGCAGTTTTTGATATTTTAGAACCTTTTGAGAATATTTTTACTAAAAAAACTTAAGTACGGAATGAAATATGTATTTTTGGAAAAAATCGGTATTGTTATAACAAGAAAATTATGTACATAATTAAAAACAGCACAAGTTTTACGAAAAATTTTACTCATACTACTATAGAATCAACTTATGATGGCCTCTGACAGCCACACATCTAAGGCATTTTATGACCAAAATCACAGTGATTCTTGAATAATTGTCAAGTAAAAAATTAAACCTGTGGTAGATAAATAATTATTTTCCTTTATCAACATAGAATTATTGCAACTTTTCTTATAAAATGCGATTGAAGTGTCGCTCTCAGAAGTCACCTTAAGTTTTGGTTACTGTAGATTACTTTTCAGAAATAATTTAGGTTACAGAAATAAACGTAAAATCAAATTAATAAATAATACGCAAGACTAATAGTCATCATCACGACTCATCATCAATCTCACCCGACCCGACTAGGAACCGTAAGAAGATTATATTTATGTGACAATTATTTATGTTAATAATATTAAGAGGAAGCCTATAATTGGACCATTTGAAATGTATTTATAATATCTATCTTTTTTTTTCATACGAGTAAATATTTTTTGGCTTGGTTGACAATAAAATAAAATAAACGTGAACTAAAAAAAACAAAATTGCTGAAATACACAATCATATAAAACTTTTGAAAATGGTTAACTTATTACTGCATTACCATCTACTCTCTGGTAATTTAATGGTAATGTGCAATTATTTAACCTGTAGCCACAGGATCAACGCAGCATTCTTTCTTAATCACAATAAATGCTCGTTAAAAAATATTTTCTTTCGTAATTTGGGTTGATCACTTTTAAGGCACAAACTGAAAATGTTTCCTTTTCCACTACCCACTTGACCAACTAATCATTTACAACTTACTATAAAATCATCATAATTCTTCTGCTCACATCCTATAGTTCATAGGGCACTGCATAAGTACAACCAATGCAGCGTACATCGATCATCTGTCACATGAATGCTAGATCAGCCTTACGCTTCAGGTACCATTACAGGAATCTGAAATACTGCTGTGTAGAACCACTTTTTTAATCAATATTTCATGTCCTTCCAAGGAATTAAACCGGAGATTTCAATACAGACTCTCTTCAATAATTCATTGCATATTTTCGGTACACTGAACAAATATTGAAAGCAGCTTCGGCAGCTTTATTCCTCGTTTGAACGCGAACAGAAAAAGATGTCAAAAATGCTAACTTTCTTTCAATTACATCCCCTGTATCTAATTATTGGCCTATCTCTCTCTTAAGTGTGATCACAAAAAAAATTGAAAAAATTGTAAAAAAAGACTTGAATTTCCTTGAGAGTGACAATATTCTTTCGAATAACCAGTTTGGTTTCCGAGAAGGTAAAAGTACGGTAGACGCAATAATTACTGTCACTCGAAACATTACAAGAAGCTTTGATAATGGAAGAAAGCTCATTGCAGTATTTTTAGACCTTGCTCAAGCTTTTGACACTGTTTCTCACCTAATTCTCATAGAAAGAATACAACGTATTGGTATAAGAGATTAAGCTCTTCAATTGTTAAAAAAATTATTATCCCTGAGATCACAACAAACAGTTATTCATTCATCACAGGGAGAAGCGCGAAGTACAAAGTCAACTATTACTTTTGAAGTTCCACAGGGCAGTGTCCTTGGACCAATCTTATTTTTAGTCTACTTAAACTCTCTTTGCGAAATAAATAGTTCCGGAAAAATTATTTCGTTTGCCAATGGCGCAGTTTTGTTATTTGAGCCTAGTGACTGAAACTCTGTCTTTCAGAAAGCAAATTGTGAAATAAACATTGGCTAGATGATAATCTTCTTACACTTATACCCGTATGCAGAGACAAAACTTAAGGTGAGGAAAGTACATTCTAATTTCAAATGCCGAGAATAACCCGAAGGTGAAGACAATAGAATGTACTTTCCTCACCTTAAGGTTTGTCTCTGCATACGGGTATTAATATCGATAAAACGAAATATCTGCCATTTCCTATAGATAATAGTACAATACCAAGCAATACGTTTAATCTAGGAATTTACTGTGATAAAACATACCAACTTCTGCATCGGGTAGATTCCATAAAATACCTTTGTGTTATCGTTGATAAGAATTTGCGATGGAAGGCTCAGGTTCAGTCACTAAACTCTAGGTTGAGAAAGCTGTGCCATTTTTTCTGCTCTCCAAGAGACATTCTAGATATTGGCACTTTCAGAAGTGTGTATTTTGCTCTGTTTAAATCTACTGCAACCTGTGGAAAAGCTGTCTGGGTAGGTTGTGCGTCATCCATTTTAAAGCCTCTCGTAATTTCACAGAAATTATTATTGAGAGTAATATTTCGGCGCCCTCCAACATACCCGTCAGAACAGTTGTTCCAATACATGAAGGTGCTGGATATGAGACAACTGAACCTAAAAGAAGCACTTACCCACTTCTGGTCAAATAATAAGTAGAGGTCTCAGCAAAATGTCCGTAAGAAGTTTTCCCAGAGCATAAATTATGTCACACCCAAAACCCTTACGACTTTTGCTCAGAGGCATCTCTCATTAATCGCACCGAGAGTGTTCAATATTTTGAAAGAGCGTATTAAGCTCTTTAAGACAAAAACTATTTTCAAGCAAGTAGTTAAGAACTGGATTTTTCTTATTGGGATGGATTTGAGTAGGAAACTCTTTGATGATTTTCTGAATGTTTGAGTTTACTTTTTACCATATTGATGTGCCATATATGTATTTAAAATAAAAATATTTTTTATGTTTCTAATCCTATATTTGTGGTGATATACTCATGTGTCTGTCAACTAATTGTTAGTCCCATCTCAACACAGAACTTTTAGTCCTATGGAGTTGGGACTTATTTTTCAAATAATCAACAATAAACTTATGTATGAAAATAAATAAATTGCTTTTCTATTTTTAAGGCTTTAAACCTTATTTAATAACAATATAGCAAACAAAAATTCTTTCAAATAAGGTACACATAACCTTAACCGTTTTTTTTATTTTTGGTACTCATTTTTAAATTTGGAAAAAAACGGCCACAACTTATGTTTACACCCAATACATTATTCTCATACAAATAAAACTACAAAATAACAACCTTTACAAATTATTACGAGCGACACGACATTCTGATTTGGACAAGTGAAACTACCATTGAAATAAAATATTACCGAGAATGTGTAGGAAAAGGAAATATTGTAACTGAGAAAGCTTTGTGTAGGCACAATAAAAACGATTTCTTTTCAAGGAGCGTTTCTTTCATCACATTTTTCTTTCACTTCATTTAACATTAAATTTTTCTCTTTTGCATAATTGGACGGGAAATAAAACCTGTCGGGTTTAGAGCGCCATCTTGCGGATGAAAGATAACTCGGGATTAACAATGAATTAATCTTGTAGATTCGACGAAATATTCAAAGCAATCGGTAAGACGCTCTTCTTTTCTGTCATTATTTCTAATAACCTCTTTCTACAAATAATCCAACTAACTTTACGTAAACTTTAATATATTTGACTATTTATCTTTTGTCACAATATGTTTCATTTGTCGAAATGTTTAAAGACAAATAACTGGATTTCACTCCCAAGGAAGTCATTAAGCTTAAAACAATTTACAGCAGGGATTGAGAACATCACTAAAATCATAAGATGGAAGAATTAATGAAAAATCAATAAATGTACTAATAAACACGCTACGCAGTGCCTTTAACTATACAAAAAATACATTTTTAAAATTATTATTTTCTAAAAGGAAATATTTGCGTTCTTATCATTTACTGGATGGATTTCCTCCCTAGGGAGTTGTTCATATTTAAATTTGTTTTAACAGAGAGGGAAAACATTTTTGAGAAGGGAATATGGAAGTCTAGGCATTTACAGGGCTTATGACCTGTCGTTGGCTGGTTTAAGTGGCCACTTTACCCACTGTGTAACATTCACCATTCTGCATAAATTTAAATATGAACAACTCCCTAGGGAGGAAATCCAGCCAGTCTGCAAGCATTTCGACGTAATTAAACCTTTTTGTTTCTTTTATTTCTTCAGGTAATTCAGTGTACAGCTTCAATCTTTTGTACAACGAGTTTTGAGATTTTATTTTTCTCATTGGTTTATGACTTCTGAACAAGGTTCCCCTTCACCGTTGAGATATCTTTTAATCGACACCTTTGCTCGGTTAGCACCGCTAAGGTCGCTCGGTTAGATTGGTTAATTAATTTATTAATTGATACTGTTAGGTAGCACTTTGTGTAATAATTGTTTGTGTGTCTACTGTACACCTACTTTGTTAATTATAATAATATACTGATAGAATAATTAATTTATACCGCCCATAATTTCCACTTTATTGCGTCTAGGGGATGATTCCGTAAATTATATTACTATTTAATGACAGACGTGACTGACCTGTCACATGTGTATGAGGGAGGGCAGGGGGTGCTGCTCACGTAATACAAAAGTAAAGTTCATGTTCTAGGTGTAAGAACAATTTGTGGTTTTAGCTGAACAAACCATGTTCACAAGAAACATTTTTAAATGCACTTCATTTCAACAATGTTTGATTATGTCCGAATGCTTGCAGACTGGCTGGATTTCCTCCCTAGGTTCATATATAAATTTATTTTGGTTCAGCCGGATGAATCTCAACCACGTAATAAATGTTTCAGCTCTTTTACTTCACAAAAGTCAACAAATGGAAGATTAGAGGAAACGTGGAAGAAAAGTAGAAAGTAGAAAAAATATTTCGTTCATAAAATTCTCTTAACAACAATAAAGGTTTTAGCTCTTTAACGTCACTGAAATCAACAGAAGAAAGAATTAAAGAAATATTTATGTTCAAACATGGGCAGAATGGTGAATATTACACAGTGTGTAAAGTGGCCACTTAAACCAGCCAATGACATGTCATAAGCCCTGTAAATGCCTAGGATACCATATTCCCTTCTCAAAAATGTTTTCCCTCTCTGTTTAAATAAATTTAAATATGAAGCACTTCATTTCAATTATTATTCCCTTTCCGTACCTAATGGTTTACCGGGACAGAACACCATATGTACATCCACCATCTTCTAGGAATCAGCGAGCAGCCTGTTAGTTACATGTCCGGCAGTATTCGTGACACCTACAATCTACAATAGCTATCCTTCGGATATCTATCATTATTTTGCTAACCATAATGTTGAAACAGTGATTTAAAAAAAATTATAATTAGTGATTGCTTTTTAGAATAAAAACTTGACAAATTATCTACTCTAATTATCTCAATGTTTATTTTTTGTAAATTTATTGATATAATTTTAAGTTGCTAGATTTCCACTCGTCCATGCGCTTTGTGGCTTCAAGACGATTGGTTATCTTGATTCAATATGTAAATGTTATCAACCATCGAATACTTTTTTTTCTAAGCTGGGTCTAGAATGTTAACAGTCAATGCGCTCAGTAGCTGCAAGGCTTGTTATAATCTAACTCCTATTTTTAAAAATGTATTTTTTTTAAATATTTTAATTTCATTCAAACGCTAAACTTCATTGTCAAATTACAACAAATTGTAATGGTCAGACTTGTGGTGTAATAGTCAGCGCGTTTGCCTACCATGCAAGAGGTCTCGGGTTCGCTTCCCGATATGGTTGATATGAAATATTAATTTAAAAGGGGCTTTTAACACTAGAATATTTCATAGTCCCTTGACTGGTGCCTGAAGCGTTAGACTGATCATCTTACCTTCATGTAACAAAAATGATCAAGATACGCTACGATGGTTTACCAATGCAGTGCTCTCTGCATCATCATTAGGCTCGGGAGTGATGATGATGTAAATGGGAGCTAGATTACTTAGCGTACATGCGTTTTGTAGCTATAAGACGTGCTGTAATCGAGATCCTATCTGTTATAACAGGGAAATATTTTTTTTTACATTTTTAAAGTAAAAAAGGTCCATAAAATAAAGTTCTTAAAAAAAAAATTGCCACTTATTAGTAGCATAAAAAATATTATTGAATTTTTTATGTTGAATTCCCGCAAAAACGGTCATTACATTGGCCGCGCCCCTAATACGTCACGATTCATGTTAATTTTCAGCTTTGTTCTAAACCATTCAATTTTTTTCAGAACATTTTCACAAATCTTGACGTCACAACTATCAATTCAAAATATGTAGCGTTTTTCTAGTGACATGTTTTTTTATATTTTCTATTTTAATGTTATATCGCTCATTTGGTGGAACATTGACGTAAATGCATTTTTTCCAAAAATGAGTTAGATATGACAAACTACTCAAAAACTGTAATTACGTTTGATTTTCGATCATTTTTTGTTAGGTGGTGTTAATGTTAATATGTAATTATACCAATTTATAAAGATTTCGCGGCAACACTGATGTAAAAGTCAGTTGCGCGTGGATCTCCGCAAATTTTAGACGTGGTTGATTTTTTTTTTGTTTTCTATAGAACAACAATGACAGAATTGATCTAATTGTGAATTTTCGTCAATGTTTTCCCAAAATTTAGGGAAATAACGACAAAACTCTTAGCAGTTAAGACGTTGTTGCTCATAAAAGTAATTGACTAACACGCTTAAATAGTGAGTTAATTCAAATAAACTTTCAGAGAAACAGCTGTGGGTAGCTAAACCGTGTTTGTTAATAATGTTCAGGCAATTTTAAGTTGTTCGTGATTATGGCTACAAGTTTTATTAATTATTTACTTTTCACATTTTTCATTCGTATTTTAGGTTTTTTCTGCGATGGCAGGACGCGGTAGAAAGTTGGTTAGGTTTGCTATGGATAAACAAGCACCTCCTTCTTTTTGCATAATGACTGATTTAAATAATTTAAACTTTGTTGATGTTAATGATCAGTGTGAGGATGGTAAGTGTATGCAGTATACTAATACATTACTATGACGAACTATGAAAATTTATATGATGATATTAAAATGATCCAATTTCAAAAGGATACTGAAACTTACAGATGATACAAAACTGGTTATGATGAAGACTGGATTGCAAGATCTAATACCCGTATGCAGAGACAAACCTTAAGGTAAGGAAAGTACATCCTATTGTCTTCACCTTTGGGTTATTCTTTGCATATGAGATTAGAATGTACATTCCTCACCTTCAGTTTTGTCTCTGCATACGGGAATAAGTGTCACTCAAAAGAAATAAAGAATTTAAAAGTCAAATCTGCGTGTCGTAGCAAGATACCAATTGCACAAAAGACAAAAAATATTATACCCAGATAGTATTCCAGTTTTTATGAGAGTATGTGTAATATAATATAAAAAATGTAATAAAGCGTGTTTAACACTAATTAACGAGGCTGTAATTTTCGTACCATTTTTTTTTGTTTTGTTTATATTATTAATGTTTAGTTTGTATGTGAAAAACGAAATTTTTATAATTTTATTTTTTATTTAATATTGTTTAAAAGTTTAACTTCTTCCAATAAAGACTAAGTAAGTTTTCCTAATGTTTTAAGAAATAAATACGTTTATTTATCTGATTTATTTAAATATTGTTTCATTTTGTCATAAAAGCATAAAAATATATATGCGACGCGCTGTGCCATTTACTGAATTTTTGGGAAATAATGACGTAATTGTAGGTACCCGTCATTATTTTTCGCTATTATAAGAATTAAAATATCAAGCGCTTTTACACAACCCATATAGGCAGGTGAATGTAGCCACATTTTAAGTATAAAAAAATAGGAATGCTTTTTCTCAACAAGACGGTAACTCTTTTCAAATATATAAATCGATCTCATGTAAAATTACAAAAAGTGCAGTTCCGCCGATGTTCTACCAAATGAGCGATATATGAAAACATTTATCCACAATTTCCATATAAGTTTTAAAAATACAATTAATTATCTTTAACACATTTCATATATTTCTATCGGTATTTGTAGTACGTGATATTTCCCTATTAAAATTGATCATAATTGGAAACGAGGAATTGGAATCCCAATCGTCCATAGCTGCAAGACATGCTGCGAATTTATTTATTGTCCAGCGGCATTGAGGTGATCTTTCATGATTTCTATGATGACGCTATATAAATTACCCAACTATAGTAATAATAATAACCAATCGCAGACTATCTTGATTATTTTTGTTCCATTAAAAGTAGACTGATCAGCCTTTCGTTTTAGGTGCCGGTCTAGGTGTGATATTCGAAACGCTTTCGCGGCCGTAAAAAACACTTTTATCTCCCTTATTTTGTATGTAAATGCGCGAAATAAAATTATTTTTTTACGGCCGTGAGAACGGTTCAGAATAGCACCGCAGGAAATATGAAATATTTTAGTGTGAAAACACCTTTTTAAATAAATATTTCGTGTCAACCATGTCCGGAATCGAACCCAAGACTTATTGCGTGGAGCCGTCCACGCTTAGTCTGCCTAGACACGCTGACCACTACGTCACTAGACCGACAACTTAATTTACAAAAATGATGAATGTTACACAGTGTGTAAAGTGGCCGCCTAAGCCAGCCAACGAAAAGTCATGAGCCCTGTAAATGCCTAGATTTCCATTTTTCTGTCTCTAAAATGTTTTCCGTTCGTGTTGTAATTTGTTTATCTCAATGACTCCCTAGGGGGTGAAATCCAGTATTTTGTCTACAAACATTTTGACAAACTCAAAATATTTTGATAAAACCAACCGCTCCAAGAAGAAATTAAAAAAAAAAATTGTTTTCAGGTGTTGCCTAATACGAGTATGTGAAATATTTCATTCATAAAATTCTCTTCACAACAATAAAGGTTTTAGCCCTTTAACGTCACTTAAATCAACGGATGAAAAAAATTAAGAAATATTGATGTTCAAACATAGGAAAAATGGTGAATTATACAGTGCGTAAAAAAGGCCATTAAGACCAGCCAGTGACAGGTCATAAACCCTGTAAATACCTAGACTTCCAAATTCCCTTCTCTAAAATGCTCTCTTCTCTATCCATGTTACAATTTGTTAATCTTAATGACTCGCTAGTGGGTGTAATCCAGTATTTTGTCTACAAACATTTGGACAAACTTAAAATATTGTAAAGTAAGTTTCATCCGGATAAAATAATATAATTTTGGATGCACTGCGATGACCTATGTACTGTGTAACACTTCTTGTTTTGATGCCCCCTCTCAAACCAAGCTATCGAAAGGGTCGTGAGTTTCAAATACCTAGAAGTATATGTCACGGAAAATAACAGCTTTCAAAAAGAACTGGGTATAAACCATTTAAGTAAATAAATTACACCTTAAAAAATAAACTTAAACAAAAAAAATGCGATATTGTTAGACATGAGTTTGACAGGTGTTGTTGACGTTAGACATACCAATCTATTGTTCGTAAAATTTTAATTCAATGTATCGATATTAATTCAAAAGACTTATTAATTCAACGAAGAAGTATCTCACACGTGTAATACTGTAATATTATTTTAATATCCTGTCAGGTTTGATAACGGTTCAAGTCCTGTGTACATATATAATGACAATACACGTACCGGCTACCGACTGGCTTAGTGCCCTTTGAGCGAAGCTACAAGTTAACCGATGGCTATATTCACATGGGCGACCACTGAGGATTCGACCCTCCCAAGTAAGGAAACATATTTGGCAAAACATCCTGTTAAGATTTAACGTATGGGTATACTACATTTAGTAAAATAAACGATAGACCACTTTGTTGTAAAATAAATTTACGTAAATGTGTTTGTTTAAATGTTTCACCCAAGTCTAGGTGGATGAAGAATAATTTCCTATCTACAATTCCTCCGTCTTCTCTAACACATATAATGTCCATGCGGCTCGACTGTGGAATCATCTTCCATCCACTATTAGAGATATATATTTCCAAATCCGTTATCTGATTAAACATTCCTCATCTTTTGAAAACATATTATTGGTTCTCAACGTATTTACTTGGTCATTGGCAACGCGTTAATATGCAGATATCTTTTCAGATTGGATTGATCTTACCGCTGGTGTTCCACAAGGGAGGGTACTTTCTCCCCTTTTATTTTCCCTTTTAAACAAACAAATATAAAATTTATATATACAACATAATGAACTATGGTTAAAACTTATATATGCAAGCCTTATCTTTCAATTGAAAAAAACAGCTGTCATTTTTTTTTTACATAAAAAATAAATTCCAACTTTCTTTTAATTTACCCAAATATTTCAGCTTTGGTGACCATCTCCAACGAGTTGTAAGTAACTCACAATCAAAAAATGGAAATCAAGTTGGGATAGAGTGGGGTTCGAACTTCAGACCTCTGATCCGCGAGTCCGCAACACTAGCCACATGACCACAACCCAATTCTTAATAATTTTTTTGTTCTTAACTCTTTTTTCATGTATGTATCTTTTGATATAATTTTTCTTTTATGTGAAAATAAAAGGAAAGTGGGAAGACCACAGAGGAGATGAACTGACGATGTCGTTGAAATGTAAGACATGGATGAACACAGAGTGCCCAGGACAGAAAAAATATAGGAAAATTAGGAATATGCGAGAAAAGAAGTGGAGAGAAACGGGGTTGTAAGAAGAAGAAACGTGGGGAGCAGCAAGCATGACAGCTCTCCATCCAATGAATATTGCACATAGAGCCAATTTATAAGTCTTCTTGAAAGTGCCCATCTGTTCACCCACAGTAGAAGTATTAACAATGATCAACGTAATTAACTTAATCAATTAATTAAATTAACTGTATACGGACAGTAAAGCCTCCTGTTCATAGAACTGAGAGTCTTGAACGGCTTGCCGCAGAAGCTCAAGGAATAAATAAAATAAAATAAAAAGATCGATTATGTATATATCGAAGCAATTAGCGAAAAACTTCATTTTTAATACATAGTAGTGGATTAATTACCTACATATACAGTAGTGTGTTAATAACCCACGGACCCAACTGAAAAAAAGAGCAATTCCTGCCTCGACACAGGGCTACCTAGTGAGGCAGGTAATTATGAAATAAAATGATTTGTATAAGTAAAATCAATAAATAAATGAATAATAACTATATTAACTTGGACGTACCATACTTGAAATATTGTTGCTTCAACTAACTGTTATAAAAAGTTCAATATTGAAAAGTATTTTCAGGCGTCAGGGTAGTTGAAATTATTCAGTCAGGTAAATCTTACCCACGCCAATAAAGATTTCAGCTTTCAAAGTCAACGGAGAGTTATAGAAATAGAAGTATAAATTTAATATTTAAACATCGGTAGAATAAAAATAGGCAAATGACCACTTGAACTAGGTAGGTAATAACATAAGCCCTGCAAATGCCTAGACTTCTATATACACTTCTCAAAAATGTTTTCCATCTCTGTTGCAATATGTATTTTTTTAAATATCACCGCTTTTAAATGAGTTTTTCAAAACTTAATTTCTCTTAAACCCTGCTTAGGTAAAACTCTTTTGTACAAGACGGTTGTATAGTAAAAAGGGGAAAACTGTGAAATACTACTTTCAATAACTCTAATAATAAGGTTTCATTAGCGAGATTCTTCTCACAGGGTTCAGCCCTTTTTCTTCCTTGCCATTCAACCCCCGTATGGCTTCAAGGATATATTGCCTTCGACAGGTAAAGGAAAAATCTCGAATATTTCCCAACAATAAATGCCTTTGCTTTGTGTTCGTCATTACTAAAAAGGGTTCTCCTAAGTTAATAAAAACGTTTTGCTCCAAATTTGTTATTACCTGAGTTAATTCAATAACGAAGGATTTATATGAATTTTGTAAGAATGTATACTGTCATATGATATTATTTGTTGTATTTTTAGCTAAGTTATGTCTTTTTTAACATTTCGTATACCATTATTTGTAATAATCTTAAAAATAAAATATTTAAAAAAACTCAAGTACAACAAATTAACCACGTGATTTTGTATTGTTTTATTCTTATTCTTTTTCTTGTACCATATCAAGTGTCCCCGGCGTTGGCAATCATTTCTAAAAAAGCTTCTCTGTCTCGCGTTGTCCGGAACAACTTTTCTCTGTCTCGCGTTGTCCGGAACATCTCTTCCACACATCTCATTACGGCCCAGACTCATATGTTGCGCAGCCGAGACTTTTGCCAATTTTTTTCCATAATTTCCCTCAAGCTTGCCCATTAGTATAAGTTGGAGGATTTCATACTTGTATCCACGCAAATTGTGACCCAGATTATATATATATATATACGTAAATTATAAATATGTATTATTATTTACCCTTAACTATTATGTATAAGTCGAAATGATCCATATACAACTCATGTATATTAACCATGTCATCAAACTATGAGATATTAGTAATATATTTTTGTTATTCTCAGTTTACGTTGATACATCGAACGGGGTGGATGTTTTGCGATTGTTCTTTTCATAGTTTCCCTAGTAATAATGTTTATGGTAATATTTAACACCTGGATAGTTTCCACGTACAAAAGTGTCAGCGTTTTTCCATGATTTTGTATGGTGAAAATGAAACTGATCAAAGTGTCAAAATTCACCAGAGGCTTGCTAAATGGATATTGTTATGAATGAAATAATAATGAATCTAAACTAATATACAGAGTTTTTTCACTGACATTTCTTGGTGGAACTGCATTTTTAATTATAATAATAAAAATACTTATAAATAAAAGTGGAATAAAAATATAAAAGAATTTTTATTATTATAATGAATCTAAACTACGCACAGTGTGTAAAACCCATTCAAAAACACTAATCAAATGTGAAAAATGTGCCTATGTAGTGATTTTTCTCACAAATATCTAAATAGATGATTGTTAGTTTTTTGGTTTTTACATATATTATATTTTTAACGATGACTTTTTTTCTGTTTCATAACTTTTTTTATTTAAAATTAAAAGTAAAAAAAAAGAAAACGCGTATTAAATTTACTTTAATTAAACTGTGCAATGAACTTTGCTGGACATGTTGAAGTAAATTTTTAACGAGATTTTCAAAAAAAAAACTGTAAAATCTGACACCCATTAATTTGGATAATTGGATTTTTATTATATAAATAATATGTTGCTATTAAATAGGAAAACAAATTTTTATATATTTTATAATTTTAACGTTTTTTATTATTATAAGTTAATTAAATCACATAATCCGTACACCGATTAATACTAATGTATGCGCTTACGCAAATCAGTATTTTTGGTCCAGGTTTTTATATGATATGGCGTATTGCGATTACTATGTACCTGTAGATGGTAAAGTGATAAATGAGCGTCTTTCTCTCCCCTTGCGGAATTTCTTTAGTCTGGAGGCCTCAAAGGGAGGCTGACGTCTTAATACACCCCCGTCAGGCCTTCCTTACAACCACCCTCACTTATCCGAAGGAAATCCCTGTACAAGTGGCCTGTTTTAACCAAGATATAAAGAAACGTTTCGATAAAAATTTGATGTATAATACAAATGTTTGTAAATATAACATAGTATTTTTTATTGAAATTTTAAATTAATTTTGATAATGAAATAATATGTTACATATCGTAATTCACAGCAAAAAAACAGCCTGAATTGTGAAAATCACATTCTTAAATTATATTTTGGTAAGTGTTATAGTAATTGAACACTCGTAAACGTAAGAATTTAGTTCCACCACAAATAAGATACTTTTTTAAATGTTTTTTTTCTTAAAATGAACGTTTTACATTTATTTATTTTTTGCCATTAAAATTAAAATGTCCACTTTAAATTTCAAGATTTGAACGAGTGAGCGTTGTGAGCGTCAGGCAACTATACGCTAAGGCACTTCTCGTTCATATTCATAAAAATGTTTGGAATAAATGTTCTAATGCTAGCTATAAAACACGCCTTAAAAAGAAGCAGCTATACATGGTACCTAAAATGACAACATCATTTGGTCAGAGGAGTCATGTGTACCTTGTTCTCAGAATATATTTATAACAGCATATCATTTGCTGCAAAAGTTAGTAAAATAATTAAACAATTTAATTTTTTCCTAAAAATGTATATTTTATTTAGGTACTAAAAACTGCCTTGAGATGGTCACCCTACTAAAGCAGTAAACTAGCAAACATCAAATTATTGTTGCATGTCATATTTTGTATTTATATCCACAAAGTTTTTTGACAAACACTTTCTCCGTAATATTGTTCTATGTATTATATATTGTATTTGTGCAGATGTTGGGCAACCATGAACATGCCAGTGGACAGTGCAATGGCTTGTTTCTCGGCTCAATATTTGCACAGTACTTATGTTTGTGTTGCACTAATGATATTGTGATGGTGTTTTAAAACTATCTTTATAAATATAATTTAGTGTGATGTTACTGAACTCCTTCTAAACGGCTTAAGCGATTTACGTGGGTGTTCAGCGAAATAAAGATGTTTACGCTGCGCGTGTTCGTAGATATTCAAATTTTCAATCGAATCTGTAAAAAAAAGTTAGAAGCACTAATCTTTTTTCATCGACCTACCACGGTTACATTCGACGAGAATGCATATACAAAAAATGGAAGGACGTTGTTTTTTTGTGTCTAAAAAAAGTTTGTTTTTGAATGTTTACAAACAACATTTGCTTTCTATGGATCCCAATCAGATTTTCCCTTACATTCCTTATAATTTCTTCCCATTTATTTCTTGTTACTAGATTTTTGGTATTACTAAAAAAATATTAACTGACATTTAATACGTTTTTAACAAACCGTATTCATGAATAAAGTGTGCCCTGTTGGTGAGAAGAGCTGAGTTTGACATTTGCAAAAAATTTTATATATATGAAAATGAATTATTTTATGACGATGATTAAATGACTTTTTGGAAAAAATTTCTGGCGATTTTTTTAAAAACCTACCATGAGAAATGTTCCTCTTAAGTTTCACGGTCTGGTCCTAAAATTCCGGGTATATTTATGCGTAGATTTATGCATGTAGATGTATTGCCTTAAAATGAATTTTTAGACAACATAAAAATAATTTAAATCATGTAAATTAATGCCTCAACACGAGTTGTGCCCAGTGAGGTATTCAAATAGAAAAAAAAATGATTATGTATAAAAATATATATACACATAAAAACAATATTTTTAATAATAATTAATTTGTATAAAATAATACGTGAACTTCAATTAGAATTTTCAACACTTTCTTAATAGATTGCATATTTTAAAATAATATAGCCTGTACCATAAATATTTCAGCTCTGATGCATTATAAAATCAAAGCAGAAAAAAAAATCAGTGTATATTTTTTAACAGAGAAACGATATTCTGAAAAACTAAATACGAAACTAATACTAACTAAATCGTATATTTAAAAACCCAATGAATCACTTTGATTGTAATTTTTAATAAATTCCTTCTTTAAATGGATGAGCATTTCTTGTCATGGTTGGTACCGTCTAGTTTCTTTTCAAACAACTCAAAGGGTTGTACGAGTATATAAACGGATTTAAGGGTCCTGGAAATTTTCCGGCAAAAAACCTGCCTTTAAAGGTTAAAGCCCAAATTTTAAATGTGGTAAAGAGTAAACACCGGGGTATGGAATGAATGTAATATACATGAAATACATTCAAGGGGATCTACCTCAGTCGATTTACGAGACCAAACAACTGGGTTCATTTTGGCAATACCAAATGTTTACACTTTTCGAGTTACATGTTTTTATTTACGTAATGACGGATGCTGGTTAAATGTTTTTTGTGTTTTGCGGAGTACGAAAAATAATAGAATTATTATGATCTTGTACGACATTTTAAATGTATTAAATAAAGCACTTTGTTATGAGACCGCTTGAGTTTATTTATGAGTTTTGATATAAACCCACATGTTTTCGGAAAGCACAGATATTTTTATCCACATAAACATGTAGCTATAAGCTAATATACAGGAAAAAAAAATAGGTACTGGCAGTGGTGGGTAGCTAGTTAATGAGATGGGGTGTATTTAACGGGAATCTTGTGAGTGATTTTTAAATATGTTATTAATAATAAATGTTATTTGCGATTTTTTAAAATATTTTTAGATTTTTTAAGCTATTTATTATTTGGCCTATAATTTTTCAAGACTGAAGAAATTTTAGAAATTTATATAAATCAGAGGAATGGTTCAATGCCACTATGTGGTTGGCGAATTAAGAGAAGGTATTGGATGTAATTTCGGAGCGAACGCAATAAGTTTAACCTACAGGTAAAAAAAAATCATTTACCCTTCTTTAATCTAGCGTCCCACAAAGTTCCGTGCTTAGTTCTATGGACATTACAATG
Organism: Micrasema longulum; assembly: GCF_059751315.1. Taxonomy (NCBI): domain Eukaryota; kingdom Metazoa; phylum Arthropoda; class Insecta; order Trichoptera; family Brachycentridae; genus Micrasema; species Micrasema longulum. Next base: position 79,526 of record NW_028278981.1, read on the forward strand.
ATCAATGTATGTCTAAAATAATTATCTTATTGAGGTTACTTTCTCACTGTTATTCAGATGATCAAGAAATTTATTTTTACTGCTCTTTTCGAGATATAAAAAAATTGAAAAATTGCAAGTCTTAATGCATCCAAACCATCAATAACTAAGTGTCTTTAAACATAGTAAAATTTAATTAATCTAAAACTTATTTTTCCGCGATAATATATGCTTGCTTGATTATTAATTAAACTTAAAATTGTCTTTCTCACTTACCGTAACACTTTATTTACTTTGTTTGCTTTATAGAATTTATTTCATAAGCTTAAATCTTTGCATTTTTTGTTTATATGCCTACTGTTTTTTATTGTTTACCTTTGTTATTAAAGTTTTTTTTTTACTTTGAAAAACTTTTTCTTATACCCTTTCTAACTAATTTCACATATTTTTTCTGTATATTTTGTGTTTATTCTTTAGTATGTGAGCATGTGTATTTTATTTTTACATTTTGTAAATGACTTTTTGGCGTTAATGAACAAAATAAATAAAACGGAGCTTTTACTGACAGCGACAACACCTTTAAGACCGGTTTCCAATTTCCATCACAGGTTGTGATCTTACCCCTTGTATAAATGTTAAACTACTGGGTGGTTATTTAGATTCAGATATTTCTCTTCATTTTCAGGACAATAAAACGGTAACTGCTGATTTCTTCCATATCCGACAAATCAAATCCGTTCGGAGAAATATTTCAATAGACGCAACTAAAGCTTTTGTGAATGGTTATGTCGTTTAGTGTCTAAAAAGGATTAGATTAGGGTAAAAAACCTTAAGAGCATAAAATATAAAGTTTTTTGGACAGTATTTCTATCCTTTCATAAAATGGCTCCAAGATGCTACCTATCTGACCTCTTATCTGCTTTTGATTCAGGCATAGGAAAACTTGTCGAAATACGGCCTTGACCAAACACTATAGGTTCGGAGATTGTGCTTTTGCCGTTGCAGGCCCCTCTCTCCCTTGAACTAACTGCCTTCACACTAGCGAATACTTACAGTCCCAGTCAGCTCAGATCTCAAAAGAAGTCTTACTTTTTTTGTTTATCATTCCCTCAATTTTAACATCAGAAAATATTGTATGTAATTATTTATTTTTTTTGTTTAAAATAATTAATTAATTAAGATGATTAACTAATGTATAATAAATTACAATTGGGATATATCACATACTACGAATACCGATAAAAAATTATGAAATGGATTTATAGTTATTTATTGTATTTTCGAAATCAATATGGATATTGTGAAGCAATTTTTTTATATATGACTTTGAAAAAGAAATCTTAATAAATATGTCACTAGAAAAACGCGACATGTTTGGTATTGATAGTTGTGACGCCAAAATTTGTGACGATGTTCTAAAAAAAATTTAACCATCAGAAACAAAATTAAAAATCAACATGAATCGTGACGTATTAGGGTTGTGGCCAATGTAATGACCGTTTTTGCAGGAATTCAAAATGAAAAATTAAAAAATATTTCTTATGCTCCTAAGTAGCAAAAATCTTTTTTTACTGGACCGTATTTATTTCAAATTTATTTTTTTAAAGTTTAAAAAAATGTGTTGTTTCCCTTTTAACTACATTTCTCCCCTAAATATGAGTTAGTATAACACGTGGAATGAACATGTGAAGATATTTGTTTAGTGATTGTTTTAGGTACTTGGCCAGAACATAAATTTTATCGCCAAGACTTTACTCAATCATTAATGCTTAGTATAAGTATTTTTCTAAAAAAAATCTATTTTGGACATTTTTTCGAATAGTTTGCTTTAATTTCCTTATTTAGAATTTTTATTACTACTTATCAATTTGTTTTATTATATCCAATTCATGTTTGTGATTTATAGTACAGAGATGTATTGATAAGTTTTAATATCTTACTGAAAAAACACCATTTATTGAATTCAGTACATTATGTCTTTTATAACAAATACTCATTGTAAACTAAAATTATATCATTTCCCACACAAGAAATCGGAAGTTCACAGACCTTATTTCAATTGATTCAGTCAATATCATTACACGATTGTCCGTTTGTTTATCTTGCTTAGAAATTTGTTGGCAGAGAGAATATGGCTGTTCTTTTATTGGATGGTTCTCGAGCAAAATGAAATATATTCTGCTATACGAGTTTTTAAAAAGTTTCAAGGGTTTTTCTAGGAAGAAGTTTTTATATAAATACAAACTCATAAGTATTCACTTGTTGTGTTGTTGTCATAAGGAGGTCTGGTGACTTCCTAACTGTTTTTTAATAAAAAATAAAGTATTTGATCGTTTTGTAGAATGGTAGTTAGTGCGTTTGACTACCACATATGTTTCATGTTCATGTTCATGTTACATGAGGTTTCGGATTTAATAACAACCATTTTTTACGTAAAAAAATATATTTAAAATTTATTTTCAACCAATATTTTTTATTTACTAAGGAGTTGCGTCTCAATAGAATAAGCCATGGAAAAATTGAAAATTATTTAATAAAACAATAACATGCTTTGTAAAAAGTGTTTGCAAAAATACAATAAAATATATGTGCGTGCATTACAAGACGGACTTGAAGACTAGTTGAAAATAATTAAAAAATGTATATACGCAAAATTACGTAATAAGATATAGGCGAACGACCTTACAAATACTTCTTATCATATTGTTTTTTTTGTATGATTAATGATATTTTAAAAATGTTTTGAGTGTGTCTAAATTTTTGCAGACGGGCTGGATTTCTTCTCAAGGAAGTTATTTAGATCTGAATTTATTACAACAGATAGGGAAAACTTTTTTGAGAAGGGAATATGGATGTCTGGATATCTGGATGGTGGTCAAAACCAGCTAACATATTTTTAAAGGTTAGAGGTATATTATCGACAGATCAATTAAACACAGTTTATTATGCTCTAGTACAGTCAATCATTCAATATGCAATAGTTGGATGGGGAGGGGCTTATAACGCTCATCTTAGACCCTTAAAAGTTAAAAAAAAAAAAAAAAAATTATATATAAACCATCCTTGTTCTCAACTACCGAACTGTTTAAAGAATTTAATGTTTTAAGAGTGGAGGATATCTACGGAAAGAGTTGTATGCTCCAGGTGTATAAGGAGAGCCTTCCATTGGACCGTATTTCGGAAAGGTTAAGAACAAGATGCCTCGCTCTACAGAGAATTAAAACTACCACAGCCAAACATTATTATACTTATATAGGACGGAAGATTTTCAATAATTTACCACAGAATCTACTTCAAGAAATAAAGTACGGAAAATTTAAGGATAAATTAAAGAAAAGCTTCTTGACATAATTAACATTAACTGTATTTTGAAAATAAAGATGTACGTTTAATATGTGCCTGTGTTTATAAATTTTGTGTATTTATTTTAAAAAAACTTAGTTTAATATTTTCTGAATTAATAAAATTGTTTAATTTTTTATTTATTTAATTTTTTTGTTCTGCATTTTTGTTTCTTTTTTATATTATTTTGTAAACTTGCCAAGCACAAGAGCAAGACTCTTTTTTGGCAAGTTCAACCTAAGTGTTCCATTTTTTTTACTAAATGTTTTGTTTATTTATGCTAAAAAAGGTTTTTATTGAAAAAAAAAAGTTAAATAATGTTGTATCTCTTTTGGTTAGTAAAGTTATCAGTGCCTTTTTGTTCTGATTCAAAACTTTCTCCAATATGTTTTTTCTAATAGTCATTTTAACCATTGGAGTGATTAAGTCCCTTTTATTGTATTTTTGACTGTCCTGCATTTGTCGTTGCTTTTCTGGTTCTATTTCAACAACTAAACTGTATTCTTCCTTTGTCCGGTCACATAAAACGACTTGATAATAGTGTATCAAAATATTTTGATTAGTTTTAGGTCCTCTTTATATAAATTTGACTTGACAAGTATTTGGATTATTAGATTCTGCTTTTCTTCCTATGTAACCTTTGTGAGGCCGTAGCGGAAATCAATGGGGAGATGTTTCTCTGTTCTACACTCCTCATTAGCCTTACATTTTCCGTCTAGTTGGATGATGTGTCGAGAGTTAGCGAAGTAATATTCAAGTTAAAGTAAAGTTGGCTAACAATGTTATGAGGCATCTTACTACTTTACTAGCGGGTGGCTGGTGCAGTAGTGAGGTTATTAGATCCTGAATACCACCCCTTGTTTTTGGTACCTTGATCTTCTCGCATCCTTTACGGGCTACTGGAGGAAATAAGTTCACACCAAAACAGCGTAAGCAGTAAATTATACCATTATTCACGTGTAAACATCAGTTTGTAGGACAGCAAATTGTTACGAGATATCGCCACCTAGATAGACGGGCTGGCTATCTTCGCGGAACGATGATTACACCCACTACCGCGCATTGGATTATCCTCGTGTGAACACATATGGACATGACCTTGAGACAGAATAATAAATAGCGATTTGTTCGAAGCGAACGTGTCGCTCCCGTACATTGTTTCCGTCGAAAATGGAGGAATGGAACAAAAATGACTTTCATTCAGCACGAAGATGCTAAGGCTAACAGATTTCAGAGAGCTCCTTCGGGCAGTTTTTCTCATTTGACAACGAGAAAATTTTCTCTGTAAGTGGGCACCGTTAAGGAGACTTATGTCCCCAGATTCGGTGTGCGGTATGTGATGGGCAAGCTGTCGAAAATGGAGACAGAAAAAAAACAGTTTTAGCATTTACTTCGTCCTTTAACAAATTCGATGCATCTTAAAAATGTAGACAATACAATAGATATGTCAATATTGTCTTGTACTAGCTCCGTGAACAGCCTCAACTGCGTGGGATAGGACGCTGGGATAATACAAACATTCGGCCGAAGATCACACATGAGCGCTGAGAAAATTATTACACGACGGTGTTTTTTACGGGCCAGTTCACGAAATATGTAAATAATATACCGAAATATACTGAACTAAATAATAAAAGTGATTTTTCGCCTTCATTTTTGACAGGAAACATGTGTGGGAGTGACACGTTAACGTCGAGCTAATTGACACTGTCACACGGTCCTATCCATGCGTGTTCACACGGCGGCCACGCGCGGTGGTAGAGGTAATCATTGTTCCACGGAGATAGCCGACCCGTCTTTCTCGGTGGTGATGTCTCGGAACAATTTTTTGTCTAACAAATCACTGTTTACACGTGAACAATTGGAGACCTGGGACAAAACAGTATTGTATTGTGCACGTGTAAACGGCCTTTAAGTACTGTTTCAATGCACAATATACGATTGGTTCATTGAAAACAACAATGTTGATGGTTTGTTGATTGTTTTTTTTTTTTTTTTTTTTTTTTTAAATATACGAAATATGGAAGCCACGTTGTTTTAAGTAAGGAGCGTCTCTTTTATGAACTCCGTTATGGAAATAGTGAGTAATATAATTATGTACGTCTAATCACGCGGTAAATTAGAATTATTAAGGTAAATTCGCATTCCAAGAATATGTAAATCAACTTCTATCATCATCATCAGGATTCATCTGAACGTAGTTATGCAGAAAGCAGCCAGTCTACGATTTCGAAAAAATGAGATATTGGTGTTATCGAGTGCAGTAAGGTCAATTTTATGTTCTGCTACAAACAGACACGCAGCTTTCGTGCAAAAAAATGTAATAATCACCAAAAACATTTGAGTATGTCCAAAATTTTTGTAGACTAGAACTGGATTCAACGCCCAGATGAAAGGATTGAAGGAATACAGATGTTCGAATTTAGGCAGAATAAAGTGTGTAAAGTGGCTTAAACCAGCCAATAAAAGGTCATAAGCCCTGTAGATCCTAGACTTCCATATTACCTTCTCTAAAATGTTCTTTATCTCTGTTGTAATATATTAATATTAACAGCTTGTCTACAAAAATTTGGATGAACTCAAAATATTGTTGATAAATCCATCTGGTCCATTAAGAAGTAAAGAAACTAAAAAAAATAAAAAATTTCAAAAATCTCACCCACATAAATAAAAGTTATAGTTCTTTAACTTCACAAACATCAACAGATGAAAGGATCGAATTGATATAAATGTTCAAATATGAGCTGAATGGTGAATGTTACAAAGTATGTAAAGTGGACACTTAAATCAGTCGATGACAGATCATAAGCCCTGTAGATGCCTAGACTTCTGTATTACTTTCTCCAAAATGTTCTTCATATCTGTTGCAATATGTAATAATCGCCCTCTGAAAATAGCGTCGTTCACAAAAACAGCATTTCTCAATTTGCAGAAAACCCAACGGCACTGCTAAAAACATTAAACCCACTAAACCCGTCAAACACGTAATTAGATTCTTGTTTGTAATAAAAAAAACTAATGTATTCATTTTTTGTCTTGTCAAAAGTTAAAAATATTTCAACTGTAGTGTAAATTTGATTATTCATTCTTTTCACCAACGTGCTATTATTTCAGTTTAACCTTTATATGGCTGGCTGCTTTCTGCATAACTACATTTATATGCTCTTAAATTTTCTCAAATGCTGTATTTACAACAATTTAGCAGGCATTTTATACCCGTTTAGGGAAATGCCAAGTCGATTATTTTAAAACAAAGAAACATGTTACGTAAATTTGAAATGCTGTAAGGGACACAAGAGTGAATATAGGGATTATGCGACAAAAACAAATAGCAGAGATATCTGTGGTTACAGTTTTGAACACCAGTACAATTGTGAAAAGCATTTTTTTTTTTTAATTTGCGACATAACGTTTTCATCCACTCATGTCTTCAAGTATATAAAAAAAACCTTCTTAATTATGTTAGTATGTGTACAAATATTTGTTGTGCAATATTTTTACTATATATATTTCGATATTTTTTTGTGAAAATCATCTCAATAACGCTGTACAATAAATAATTATCCTAGCACGTCTTGCAGCTACAGAGCGCATGGATGGTTGGGATTCTAGTTCCTCGTCTTTAATTATGATATACATATTACAATTATTATATATTCTCCAATAATGATATAAAGTCTCCAATTATGATATATGACAATTATGTCATTTCTTTTATTTAAAAATTTATTTAGTAACCCTTACGGATTATTACATTCATTTTGCAAAAATAATATCTCTTTTTTATTTATACTCTATTGCTGATAATCATATTTTTAACGCCTTTTAAAAAGTTTGAGTCTTTTGTTAAGTTTTGTCACATGACGATCTTGCAATATCAGCTCACGCAAAGCATAATTTTTTCTGGAACGGCCGATTTTGGACGACCTTCACAAAATTCGTCCTGTAACAGTGTGACCACGATTGAATTCAGAAAACCAGCAAACCACGGTGGCTCGAGATGGAACTTCATCACCAAAAGTCGCAGCTAGTTGATTTGCACACTGTTGTTGGTTTAATCCACGTCAAAAGTCATAGAAAATCATCGCTTGAAAATGTTCATGATTAAGTTCCATTTTATTAACATTTTTTTTTAAAGTGTCAGTATACAACACAAATATCACTCGTATGACAAAATGTTGTGAGGACGTTTACCATCGAAAATGGCAAACTTTACGATAAAAATGTCAGATTCGACATATTCACACTGGTGTTGCCATATTTCAAAACTTAAGTAGCAACCCTCGTTCTTATGATTTTTTTTTATTTAACGCTATCTTATCAATGAATTATTTAAAGTTAAATTGTAGTTACCATCATGTAAATCACAATTTTGAGACACAATATTTCGATTTGTTTAAAAGATGTATCGTGCTAAAGTTTTTAATAATTATGATAATAAATTATGGACATGACTTAATATAAATATGATGTGTATTATATGTTAACTTAATGGAATATATAATAAAAATTATAATGTTAGTTTTAAATTTGATGACAAGTTTATTTTAATTAATTTATTTGGTCTTAAAATAGTACAAACATTATAATACATGAATGTCTTAATATAACATTAAATATTAATATTATTAAACTATATAGCATTCGTTAATACTTATAAATTACACACACGTAAAACTTTTATTTAATTACAATACTAGGATGGTAACAAAAAAGACAATAAAAAACAAACAAAAAAATTTGGATGAACCAGAAGATTTGTTGATAAGGATTCATGCAAAATTGCCTACAACACAATCAGTGAAAGACACACAAACCACCGCAGCAGCACATTATCCTATAAACCACGAAAATTTAAGCAAATTCACCACATTACAAAACAAAGCTCCAAGAATAATCCGGATAAAAAAACAGATACGTAAAGGTTAAGTCGATGTTGAATTAATTAGAAAACACTAACACCATATTAAAATGACGTAATATACTTTTTCTGGATTAAACTGAAGTAAAACTGTTTATTTAAAGAAATAAACCCTAAAGATGCCTGGACTTTTATATTCCTGCTTTAAAATGTTCTTCATCTCCGTAGTAATATGTTATGGTACTTTGAAAAAAAAACTAGTTTTCAATTAACATTAGGGATGTGAATGAACCCAAATTGCCTGTTTTTCATGCTTAGTGGCTATCGCCGTTCTAGAATGTCGTCGATGATGAACTTTTAGCTTTATTCGGCGTACCTAAGGGACACGGGATTGACGTGGGAGGAGGCGAGAGTGCTGGCGGGCAAAAGAGGCGTCTGGTGATGTCCACATGACTTGAATCGGATGTGGAAAAAAAAAGAAAGAAGAAGAAAACTTTTTTTACCGTAGTGATTTTGTCATTTAAACAACCTTGTTCTCTATTGTTATCTTTCGGTATATTTATATCGAGTCGTAAATTACCAAAGCATTATTACGTCTACCGATTTACCCTAGAGGTTAGCTTTCTCTCCGGTACACCAATAAAGAAAACTTAGCAGAAAACTTGTATAGTAAAATCATACGATACTCACGACTAAGGGAAACGTTAGACCTTAAACAAGAAACGAGATTTATTTTGCAAAACTAATTCCGCATGTATTATTTTCAAAAATATCCACTTCATAATGAACAGTAAATTCCAGTAACATTCTACAAAATTTAAGACGCATTTAAAATATTGTTGATTCTGTCGTTTTTTTGTGGTGCAAAAAAATAGAATTATGCCTGTTTTATTTTATTATTGAAGTGAAAACTAAAAAATATGTGCGCTTAGGCGGGCTTATTGCTGAAAAGAATATATTTTAGCCAACCAAAGAACAGACTAGTCAAAAATCGTCTTCAATTAAAGAAAATATCGATGTGCTCTTTTTTTTTCGAATAACTGCAGTTTTTTGGTGAGCAGCTGATACAGCTTATACATGCAATATAAACTTATTAATAAAAATACTTTTGCCAAGCACATTTTATGATGAAGAATGTGGGATCAATAAATGAGTTGAAAGGAGACAAGAAGTGGATAAACGAAAGTAAAGGAAAATAAAAAAATAAGAGAAGGTTCGGTTTTAAGGGTGTAAAATAATGTTTTAAGCATTTATTAAAAGTAGTCAAGGAAGTTCAAACAGACAGAGTTGACTGTCCGAAAGCCATGTAAATCGAGAAATTCCTTCACCTCAACTTAGTGTTTTTTGTGGAGCAAAAAATATAAATTCAAAATAAACATAATTAAATAAATTGATTATTAGTATTTAAAGCATTAACTTTGTGGTCATACATTTCACTAAATGTTATTAAATATTTGTATTTAACCACTTACCGACTTTGCTTTGTCTACCGGTTTCAAGACGTACCTACTTTTTTACTTACTTTTTTGTACTCGACTTTTTTCATTAATTCTCAATCAACAGAATATTTTCATAATTTAATCAGTGCATGTTTGTCCTGATCAGTGCATGTGCTTATTAAAATAGATGTCATGTTGGTTTTACATTTTAGTGCAACAACTATAGTGAAGGCGTATAGGGGGTTTTGCATGTTGGTTTGCATGTTTTTTTTTATTCATAAACTTCATAAAAAGAAAATGTTTTTGTAAAATTCTAAACATATCTACTTTTACACATCTAGTAAATGTTATCACTGTAACTCTAAAAAAAAACTAACTCTTGTGCTTGGAGAGTGACTTACACTGTTTTAGTTGTTTATTAATTAACAGTTTATATAATTTTAAATACGAATACATGAAAAGAAAAATAAAAAGATAGGATATATAAAGAAAGAACATAAAACAGTAATACATTCATACAAATTAAAATTCAATGTTATTTACACACGAGTTCAAAAAATTTATTTAGATTAACTTTAAATTTATTTATTGATGTATTATTTTTAGGAATTTTTAGTTCATTAGGAAGATTATTATAATTGTTTACACCTTTGAATACAAAGATATTTTGACCATGACTTGTATGGAATTTAGGAATTTTAATGTTGGTATCTGAGTGACTTATTCATTTCAAATTCTTTTATTTTTTCTTTTTTATATATTTGTATAATAGAATTTATTTTATAAAGAGTGTCTACTGTATGAACCTTAAATATCTTATATAGACTTTCCGTATTGAATGTTGAGGGTTTCTTTAAAATTACTTTAATAATTCATCTTTGTACTATTTTAAGAGCCACCACCACTAGCACTACCATCACGCCATTTCCCCGTAGGGGTAGGCAAAGAGAATGGACCGCCACACACGTCTATCCTGGCATACAATCCTAGCCTTTTCCACATTCATACATCTTGTCATAAATGCCCTTGGGTTCTGTCTGCTTTTGACATGACCAGACTTAAGATTTTGGTTTATCTGATCATGCCACGTCTTCCTTGGTCGTCCTCGTCTAACGTTGCCGTTCATTTTTGCCATGTATACTTGTTTTACCATTTTTTAGTCGTCCATTCGTTCTACGTGACCAAACCATCTCAGAGACCCTTTCTTAATCTTATCTATTATACTTGTCTCAGATTTACACTCTCGCCTGATTTCATCATTCGTAACCCTGTCATACATTGATTTCCCACACATTTGTCTAAGAGATCGCATCAACCGCGTTCACTCTGCTTTCATCCTTCCTCTGCCATGTTTCACTTCCATACATAAGTGTTGGGACTAAAACTCCGTTGTGCACGTTGTGCTCCGTTTTAAGAGGGTTTAATATATTGGTTTAATTGGTGTCCTGACGAAGAGACGGGTACGTCTCGAAACCGGTAGACATAGAAAATTCGGTAAGTGGTTATATACAAATATTTAATAACATTAAACAAATTTAATGTTTTTGTGATTGATTCGTTTTGACCCAACGGCCGAGTAATGTGCCTAAATAAGTACAGATATAATGTCGAGGATGGTTAATTAGATCGAGACAAGGGTAGACCACCGAATGTTCGGCATAACGCAAGACTTTCCACCGAAAGGGAGCGGGGTGACATTGTGGTCTCTCCCCTTAACCGAATACGCTGGACAAACACACTTTGCTGGTCAATTAACTAATGACGGTACTCTGACGCTCGCAAATGGGCGGTGGCTCTAGGTACTTTGGTACTACATATGTACATACATTCCACCTACGGCATGCTTGTGCCTTCTATGCAGAACTATATACCGGCACTTCAAAACCTAATCACCCGTATATTCATTATACAGAGGTTAGAAATTTGAACACGAGCAAACAAAATATCATCATCGCTATTTCAATTCCTATGAATAATGAGTACTTACATATATATATATAAATACATATATATGTTATATGTGTATATTTACAAATATTGTTTTTTATAACTATATTATTATTATTCAAAAATATCAATACCCTTAAACTCTCTTCTGTTCCCTAGTTCACCCGCACCTAGAGTATTCCTCTGTTATCTGGTCTCCATATTATAATGTTTACATCAAGAATATTGAATCAACAATATTTTGAGTTTTTCGAAATTTTTGTAAACAAGGACTGCATTCAACTCCCTGGGGAGCTGTTTATATTAACATATTACAACAGATATGAAGAACATTTAAGAGAAGGTAATATAGAAGTCTAGGCATCTACAGGGCTTATGACCGGTCAATGGCTGGTTTAAGTGGCCATTTTACACACTGTGTAACATTCACCATCCTGCCTATATTTGAACCTCTATACTCCTTCAATTCTTCATAAATAATAAAAAACTTCCAAATAATTCAATTAGATGAATCTCACCCGCATAAATAAAGGTTTCAACTCTTTAACTTCACAAACATCAACCGATGAAAGAATTGAAGGAATTTACACGTACAATACATACTAGTGTGTTTGTGTGAGTGTAAGTGAGTGAGAGGGTGGGTGTTATATTGGAATGAGGGTGGACATGTGTGTAAATATTGCACAAGTGTCAAGTGTCGAAAATATAAATATATTAAAAATATTAAGAATTAGAGATGAAATAAAATAAGACTTTATTATTAAAACTAAGTATAAGACAAAAAAGTATGTTTTAAGACGCGCATTTTAAATATTATTTTTTTACAATCAAACGGATCAATAAGGGGAAAGTTTTAATTATATTCACTAGCAAAACGTATAAGTGGAGAGCTCTGGGCATAGTTCGTACGAACTGCTGGCACATGAAATAGAGAGCTCGACGTGTGACGGGTGCGGTAGCCGGGGACATTAATGATAACTCCGACAAAAGAGCCGGACTATCAAGGCGTCCACTAAGTATGTCATGAAGCACCCCCATGTCCAACAGTAGACGGCGATCTTCTAAAGTAAGCAAGTGGTGTTATAAATAACTTGAGCGACAACTAACAACGTAAAATGGTCACCAAAATCGAAAACAGCATATGCCCAAAGATCGGACATAAACCTTGGTTCAATTTTTTTAATACTCTTTAATGTGCATGAAATAATCATCACCCAGGAAACGCAACGAGGTGGACTTTTTTTGGCCCAATTTTTTTTTCAGGAATTTTCGAAACGCTCGTCCTCGGTTCTGATTCTTTTTCACACTCAAAACTGTATATTTATCCGTTCGTCCACAGAACAAATCATCGCGATGAGAACAACGACGGACGTTAAAAAAAAATGCGGCATTGAAATTTTTTTATATTGGATTTTGAAAATATTTCATAAAGGATTTATATTCCATGTTTGAAAAAAAAATGTAAATGAGTAATACGTGAATCAAAGGATATACTTTTGTAATCATCGAGTTGAGAAAAAGCGTCAAAAATTTATTTTTACCGCTGTCATGTTAAGTTAAAGAAAATCACGATTTTTTTACGATCATAATGAAATGTATGATTTAACAAATATGTATTTTCTTTGAAAAAGTATTTTAACATTTCAAATCAAACGCGCGCTAGAAAATGCTAACCAAATGATAGAGCGTAGTAGAGTCCGCAGCTTGACCACAGGACTGCAACCCAACCACCGAGATTTCTTTTTTATTTCCTTAAGATAGAAAAAAGACAGAATCGAAAAATACATTAAATTTGGAATGTTTGTAGCACTAACTTTGCAGATCATTGTTAAACATAATATTGTTGAGAAATAAAAAAACTTTATTTGTCTACAAAACCGACTAGCTTCAAAATACAAAAGATAAAACTAATAAAATAGAAAAATCAGGGGTTAACAAACTAACTTCCCACAATTGCAGAGCTTTACGAAAAACATTGCGTTCATTCAACATTAGCATAAGAGGACACGTGAAATGTCTCAGCCATAACAGTTTTTTAGAATTTGCCGGCCATATTTCGACAAATTAGCACTCCTTTTATTTTGAGGACAGAATTAAAATATTATTTGTAAATAATGAAACTATTAATAGTAAATACTATGTTGTATATTGTATTTATCCTAGTATCAGGCCTGATACATGAATATCGTCGTAATAAGCTATTTTAAGTCAAATTAAAACTTTACATTAAAAACACGCAATATTTTGCAATTCCTGAAATACTCCGTCGTAGTCTGAATTAGAATATTTTGGGTTATAAATGCAGTTCATTGTCTTTTTTCTCTTTCTTAGGAGAGCATTCACGTATCCTTGACTTTTTTTGAGCAAGATATACCGCAGACTTCAGTATTCGGTTGTGGTCCCATGGCTGGTGTTGCGGATTAACGGATTAGTGGTCTGAGGTTCGAACCCCACTCTATTTCAATTCGATTCTCATTTTCTAATAGTGAGATATTTACATGCAATGAAATATTTGGGCAAATCATGAGGAAGTTAAGATTCACTTGAAAAAAAAATTGAAATTTATTTTTTTTAAATAAAAAATAATATATATATATATATATATATATATATATATAATGAACGTCGTGGTAGATGTTTTGTTACAGCGATTTTCTCATATTTAAACAATTAAATGTGCAAATGCTTCAAAAAACGCCGAGCATTCCAATGTCAATTTACAATAAGTTACGAGCATTAGTACATTTAAAAAAGTTTGTATTTGCTCTACTGCAAAATGGCCAATTTAGACATACCACGGTGTACTTTAGGGGGTGCGATTTGTCCCAAGTCGGGATATTTTATTTAAAATCAGAATTTTTATATTCGTTACATAATCCATAATGTATAATGTAGCCTCAGTTGTTTTTCGGGTCCCTTGTGAGTTCGCTCATTTCCCCTCGTACATCTTAGGTTAAAAGCTCGAATGAAGGAATAATGCCTTAATAAAAAGTTACGCTGAGGTGTAAAACAATACCAGCACCAGCTGTAATAAACATTTTATAGCGACACAGTACACCATATTTTCAAGGAGATTATACCGTAACGTTACTAAGTGATTTTCTCCAAGCGGATCCATTTTTTACCCATGAAATAAATTAATAACATGATAACGTAGTTGTTATTTATAAAGGAACGTTTATTTATTTATTCATTGGTCAGATGTTGAACAAATATCAAAAGTTAAAGTTTTTTTTTTTTTAATTTTTTTTTCTCTTATGTAAAATTAGGTAATACACGTGTTTAATCTACTTTAGACAATATCTGTACACGTATTTAACTAAAAACTTGAAGTATGACTTTTCTGTTTACAGCACTTTTAAGAAAAGTGATACTAATCAGGTTTTTGATGGGTTTTTTTCTGATAGTACTTATTTAAATTTATGTTAGTTGTTACAAATATCATCAATTATTTATTTATTATATTTATTTATGTATTCATACAAATACAAACATATTACAAAAAAAATATAATAATAACGTATCTCAAACTCTATGAGGCCAAGGGCCCTGCGTTGAGTTGAAAAAATAATACACATACTTAATAACAGTGAATCTATATAAAACCAATTATTATTCTCGTATATTCTCATTATTTTTGCTCATGTGTATTTTGTTATTTTTTGTACTTTCTATTTTGGTTGTAAATGCTGCTTATTATAATTTTTAAATGTATGTTACTTGTCTTAGGTCGATGTTATCATGAGTTATCATTCTAAAAAAGAAAAAAAAAAGTTATTTATGTCTGTATTTTTCCAAATTTAAACGTGAGCAACAAAAATAAAACGAAATAGGATTGGTAATACGTCATTCGAAAGATAATTATTTCTTCTGCAAGACAATTTGTTTCGTTTTACGCATGAAATTTTAATTTATTACAAGTCTTTAAAATATAATGTCAAGTAGACGAAAGTAAGAATTTTTGACACCTACTTCTATTTGCGTTTAATCTAGGAAATAAAGCTGCCAAAGCTGCTCGCGATATTTGCGCAGTATACAGTAAAAATGCTGTGCATTTTTGACTAATTTGTTGTGCAATAATTTAGGAATCGACTCATTTATTGTTATTTTTGTTGTTGTCTTATTGTTTTTATCATTTGGAAAAAAACGGAATAAACTTTTATTAACATCCAATACATTGAAAAACGTTTTTAAGTCTGTGGTATTACAGGCAACAGGCAATAGGCAACAAACAAACATAAAACCAAATATAGAAACGCAAAACAACTTTAACTAATTAATATGAAGAATTGACAGCTAATGACCGATGGTTTCTATCAGGTTGAATCCAATATTTAATAACACGCATTTACAAATACTCAAAATATAATAAATTATTATTTAACGTCATAAATAACGAATATTGCTTTACAAGTTTCAAGCACTTTGTCACGCTGCAACATCTTAATTAGTAAACAGAAATGAGTCTCAGAAGTCCACTGGGCTCGTAGAAGTTCCGGGGGTTGTAGGTACTGCGCCACGTACGACCGTATTTATTAAGATAACAAAGACATCATAATTTACAATTATTGTTCTGCATAAAGTTCCACCACTGTGCCACAAACGTATACCTATAATAGTGGGCTGCTGTATGCAAAAGACGCCGGGAAACGTTTTATGTATATTATGATTACTCCACATCAAAGTAAACATTACTTTTATACATCTGAAGGATTCAGCTGTTGTTGCGGGTTGGAGCTCCTACCTCAGTTGAAGGTGGACAGAAGCACGATGTTGATGTTTGATGCATGTTAATTGTATGTTGAATAAGCTACTTCAGTTTATTATGGAATAAGAGCGTAAAAACTTGATAAGTTGAACTGGCGGCGCTTGGACTACATACTGGAACTGAATGTGCGCGTTGAGCTGCTTGGCTGGGCTGACTCTTTGGGCTGACTTGTTTCGGCTGACTCTTCGGACACACTGACTTTACCACACCCAGTGGTCTTTTTATAAGACCCGTTCCTTTATTCTTCATATCTCCATGTAGAAACGAAATATATGTACTGAAATACTTTACTGTTATAGTTAGTCATGCAGAATATGTTGTATTGTATTCAATGATGACTTCGACTGAATCAGTCCTTGCTCTATAGTTCAGGTGAAATGATATAGCACGTGAGTGTCATTGATCATGGACTATGATCCCACGTATAAAATCAACCTGACAATCAATCAATCAATCATTGAACATTTCATCCTTATTTTGGATGCACTAATTGTGTGTTTCACAATACTATGCATTCCAAAGAACGGTCATTTGGTACGCAATAATGCTTATTTCTACTATGCAAATATTTTTTCATTCAAGTGTTTTGTTTACTATTATAAATCTTCGCTTCTAGCTGTGATGCCTACGGGTTCAATACTTTACCGATACCACACCACACACGTACAACTTGCATCTATCTTTGTACGCGTTTACCTACATAGATAGATACAACAAATACAAACATCTAAAAATATACATAATATTTTGTATCGTAACCTTGGGATCGTTTATAAATATTTTTTAATCTGTACTTTAGATATTATAATATTGTGTGATATGTAAATGTAATTTTTACAAATTCCAAATAAAGACTATTATTAATACTTCAATTTTAATTTGTTATGTTTTTAAGCATTTTAGAACTACAAATCATGTGAAATATTAGACTTTTAAATTAAAGTTCTACTTTTAAGGTCTAATTTTCTACACTTAATTTTTTTATTTTTTTATATTTTTCTTTTGTTTTTTTTACAATAAACAGAATAATAAAACAGAGTATTAAAAAAATAAAGCATAATAACATATCAACGAAATACATATTAATAGAAAAATAGTAAACAAAAAAATCCCACAAAGGCATGGCCTGTTTGTGGGTATACAAGAAAAGGTTTGCTCCTTTAATAAATAATGGACAGTTATAATATTTTTGTATAACATAAGAAAGAAAAAAATAAAATATGCTGTAAAAGATATTCATTTATACAAGTTATCACTTTACACATTATGTAGCATTCACGATTTTCCCTAAACATTTCTTTAACTCATCACCTATCTGTTGACTTTTTGAAGTAATAGAGCTGAAACCTTTATTGACGGGGGTGAGATTCAACTGACTGAATTATTTCGCCTTCCAGGCAACGCCTGAAAATACTTAGTAGTATTATCAACAATATTTTGAAATGTTTGTAGAAAAGGTTGGATTTCATCCTTTAGGGAGTAACTAGTATTGAAATTTGTTACAAAAGAGAGAAGAATATGGAAGTCTAGGCATTTTAAAGACTCATGACCAGCCGTTGGCTGGTTTAAGTGATCACTTAACATACTATTATTGATAATATGCGTTTAAACGATTATAATTATTAAATCGGGTTGTGGTCTTGTGGCTAGTGTCTCGGACTTATGAACCAAAGTTCCGTGGTTCGAATCCCACTTTACTCTAACTTGATTCCATTTCCTAATAGTGAGTTATTTACAATTCGTTGAAAATGGCCCTCAAAATTAAATATTTAGGTATATCATAAGAACGCTAATATTTATTTTTCTTTAAAAAAAATAATATATATATCGTCTACGTAAGTTCAATACCGCAAATGAACCATTTGTAAAAATGCTCAGGAGGGACAGAAAACTAGATTTTGTAAAAAAAAATATGAAAAATAAATTTAAATGGAGTTTATTTTGTATTGTCGATTTATTCAAGAAAATCAAGTTTTACTTTAGTACACGTTTATAAGAAGTTAATTGTGTCTGGTTAATCTGGCAGTTAAGTATGGCGTATTCGCGGTATTGCCATTTGGCAAATCGAGTACGTCTCATCCGCTGTATTGGATTTAGGGATATACGCGGTATTGCTTAGCTTCTTTAGTAGGGAGGATTCATTCGCGGTTATGAATTTAATCTAATGCATGTAGTTTTTTTGTTAATTTAGAAAGCCGAATATACCAATCAATGCGGCTTGTCCCATTCAATTGAAAACGCCAAAAATTCGTATTTCAATTTTTTTGACTCTTAATACGTCTCATTCACTGTATTGGATTTAT
Source organism: Micrasema longulum (assembly GCF_059751315.1). Lineage (NCBI taxonomy): Eukaryota > Metazoa > Arthropoda > Insecta > Trichoptera > Brachycentridae > Micrasema > Micrasema longulum. The sequence continues at coordinate 98,165 of NW_028278981.1, forward strand.
GGATATACGCGGTATTGCTTGTCTTCTATACTAGGGAGGATGCATTGGCGGTAATGAATTTAATCGAATGCAAGCAGTCTTTTCGTCAATTTAGAAAACCGAAAATACCAATCAATGCGGCTTGTCCCATTTAATTGAAAACAGCAAGAAATCGTACATGGACAATATGTATTCACTAGCTTACATGTTAATATAATTTTTATTTTTGACGCAACACATCGGTTACTTAGGCGTTGCCCATTAAAGAAGTAGAAACCAATAGATCAGTTTAAGTATTTTGCTGTACCGCACCGCTTCGTTTGTTTGACGTATCCTTAGTGCCTAAGTAGATTGTATTGTTTTGTATATTGGTTTGCAATTTTACCGTAGCATATCGATTCCTTGGAACAAGCATTGCCCATATAGGAACCGATAGATTCTTACAAGTTTTCTTCTATACTGCACCATTTCGCTTGTTTGACTTATCCGTGGTGCATATTTCAGTAAACACATACAGAGCGTAACAAATAAAACCTGTTACAAACTGTTACAAACTTCTGTTCTGTTCTGTTACAAACGATCAGAGATTTTGACTAGGTTTACGAAATGAAAATTTTAAATGTTGCTTTAGTACGTAGCCAACTTGAATACAACTCGGTTATATGGTCACCAAATTAGAACGTGCATATAAATAATATCGAAAGAGTTCAACATATTTTTTTACGTTTCGATAATTTTAAATTAGGTATTCCAGTTGACCACATTAATTACTCATACTTAAATAAATATTTAAATGTACAAAAATTAGAAAATACAAGTTAAAATTAGGATTTGTTGTTTTCACTTAAAATATTAAATTCAATGGTTGATTGTTCTCAACTGTTACATCTAATGAACTTGCAAGTTCTGGCCGGGTAAATCGATTTAATAAACTATTCTACGTAGATGTATACATAACAAACTACAGTGCACACTGGCCAATAAGAAGAATTCATGCGTTTGCAAATAAATACGCAAATGATACATGTTTAATATAACACTTTTGAATTTCACAAGGCAGTGCATCAATTTACTTTCTTTAAATTGAAATACCTAAATAATACTATGTTGATTTCAATTCTGTACCGTTTATCGACTTGTATCTGTATTCTAAATTATTATTTTTTCTAACTTCTTCTAATTTTAAGATTCTTTTAATATAACTTATACGAAAAAATGCACTTCTGTTGTCTCCACTGCAAAAAATGTATGTTTTATTATGTATACCAACATATTAGTAACTAATATGTAAAAATGATTATTTGTTTTACTTTTTTATATTTCTTACTCTTCTTAATTCATTTTTATTTTTTGACACTTTTGTGTAAAATACATGTCTGTCTTTAAATTTAAAAATGCGTTTCTATTATTTCCAATGCAATATATAAATGTACTACGTGTGAACTATACCCATATATTTAATACTTATATGTTAAAATTATTTTTTTCATATTTTTAGTTTTAATTTTCTTCTAAAAATAATTATTATTTTTTGCTACTTCTGTGTAAAAAACATGTCGGTTTTATATGTATACATGTATGTAAAACATGTAAAAGCCTACATGATGTTTAAACAAAAATAATAATAAACATAAAATATTTTTTGGATAATAATAATAATAATCAAAGTTTATTAACAAAAATAACAATAACTATATCTACTACATAAACACTTTGGTAATAGATTTCTCTGGATCATGTCTAGTCTGCCTAACTAGGTACAACCTGTTTTAAGGCAGACATTTTTATGCAAAAATAAACAAAAACATTAATACCTACTTGTTAATATACTAAACAGTTATACAATATTAATTTATTTGGAATTTATTTTTAGTAAATTTTCCGATTTCTCTCGGTATTCTTTTCGGATATTTACATTTATGATCTTTAAAAATGATTATTAATAAATAAACTTTATTACTTAATATTTACCATTCCGCATATGTCAAAAATAAAATGAAGTTAAATATATTTATGTTTAGTAATCTGTATCCAATCCGTAATATATTTTGATACGATAATTGATTAAATTTGAAGCATCGCATTTATAGTGTGTTGATAAATAAGATCTTCAGTTTATTTCTGTATTATGTTTTCAATCAATCAATGCCAAAGGCCGAACGGTCCCAAGTTAGTAGGATGAACGATTTACAAATGGATGCTCAAAGGAACCTTCGCTCCTCTTTCAGGACTAATCCACGGAAGGAAGGTGAATAAGAAAGTAATACGAAAAAAAGCATGGATTAGTGATCCTTGGAATTCCTGAATTTTGTACTATTTATTGGATACTTTCTTAAATTAATTGGTAAAATGAGCTCTGATCTCGATCAAAGACATGAAGTAAATTCATACAAATAATACGACTATATTCAGGACTTACGTTTTAAAATGATTTGAACTTCCGAGCTGTAAGCTCATATTTTTATAAACGTCCTAAATAAATAATTATCTTTTTTATTATTGTTACTGTATTTTATATCAATTTGAAGATATGCAAAGAATGATATTTTTTTTTTTCAACAACAACATCAAACCATCACGCCGTTTCTCCGTAGGGGTAGGCAGAGAGGAAAGAACGCTATTACACTCTATCTTGGAATACAGACCTCGCTTTCTCTACATTCATACATCTTCTCATGCACGCACGCCGATTATTCCTACTTTTGACATGTCCATCTTCAAGTATTTGATGGACTTGATCGTGCCATGTCTTTCTTGGTTTTCCTCGTTTTCTGCATCCATCAACATTTGCATCGTAGATCCTTTTAGCCGTTCTTTCGCTGTCCATTCGCTCTACATGTCCAAACCAACGCAGCACCCCTATCTTGATTCTGTCAATAATGCGTGTCTCAGCCCTACACACTTCACGGATCTCGACATTTGCGCATCTATCATACATCGTTTTACCACACATTTGCCTGAGGGATCGCATTTCGACAGCATTCAACCTACTTTCATCATCAGTTTTTTAATTCCATACTTCGCTCCCATACATTAGA
>NW_028278982.1:0-47334 GCF_059751315.1 Micrasema longulum
ATATTCCTCCCTTTATCACAGCGTTCGGTTGAAGGGTCGAGGATAACTTCGTTATTAAATTGTTTTCAGCGCTTCCCCCAAAATCAAGTTGACAAATAACAAAAACAAATCAAAATTTTGCCAAATAATATTAGCGTACATGAAATAAAAAAAATATTCGAATGATGTTTATATAATTTTTTTGCAACACAGAGGAAAAATATTTTTGCGGAGGGAATATGGAAGTCTAGGCATTAAATAGGCTTATGACCTGTAGTTGGCTGGTTTAAGTGGCTCAATGAAAAAAAAAATTAACAGTTGTTATATAAAAAATAGAACATACATCCAGTAAAAGTTTTCACAAATATGATGAGAGAGCATGTTACACAGTAAAGAAAAAAAGTAATATATGTTATAAAACATATAAGACAAAAAAAAAGGGCAAAATGGTCAAGAAATGAGGAAATTGAGTGGAGGAGTGGAGGAGAGGCATTTTTATAATAAAGTTGACCGATTCAAAATTTAGATATGCTAATAACATGAACATAATTAAAGGAATATAAACTTACTACACACGGACAAATGTTTTATTTAAGACTGTTTCATAAAGTTTTTTAAAGTCACAAAATCTTGAATCAAAAATATCTAAGTGGGGTCAAAAGTTTAATTTGAAAAATTAAATTTTTCCTCTCTGTTTCAACAAATTTAGATCTAAATAACTCTTTAGGGAGGAAATTTAGCCAGTCTACAATTATTTGGACATACTCAAAGCATTGTTGACATTTGAATATTTTAAATTAAATTTTGAACACTATACAGTCCTCTTTAAAACGGGTTATTCTATTATAAATGACTGTTAAATCAATGTGTTGATTATTTTTCTCATATGGTATAGTAATAATAAACTTTTCCATTACAATATTTGAGTTTGTCCAAATATTTGCGGAAAAAAAATGGATTTTTCCCCCTCAGGAGTCATTAAGAATAACAAATTACAACACGGATAGAGAATACCTAGAGGTATACCCTATAGAGAGGGAAAAATCCAGTCTTTTGCCTACAAACATTTGGACAAACTCAAATTTTGTAATAAAACCAACTGGTCCAAAAAGATGTTAAAAAATTGGAAAATTGTTTTCAGGCGTGGCCTAGTATTTGAAATAATTCAGATGAATCTCTTCACAACAATAAAGTTTTCAGCTCTTTAACTTCGCCAAAATCAACAAATGGAAAAATTGAAGAAATATTGAATCGGGTTGTGGTCCCGTGGTAAGTGTTGCGGACTCACGGATCAGAGGTCCGAGGTTCAAACCCCACTCTACCCCAACTTGATTTCCATTTTCTAATAGTGAGTTATTTACAACTCGTTGAAAATGGACATCAAAATTGAAATATTTGTGTAAATTATAAAAACGCTAATATTTCTTTTTTTTAAAATATAAAAAATACATAAGCAAAATAGTGAATGTTACACCATGTGTAAAGTGGCCACTTAAACCAGCCGTTGACAGGTCATTAGCCTTGTAAATGCCTAGACTTCCGTATTCCCCCTTCTTAAAGGTATTCTCCATCCCTGTTGTAATTTGTCAACTTTTCCATTGTTTTAAAACTGACAAATGAAGTTACTAAGATACTAAATATACTAGATATTTAGACAGAGCAGCAAAAACCATTTCGGGTAGGGAAGAGTCGTGTATAGTGTCCACAGGCAAGCCAGTTTAGAATAAGCGGTGATCGAAACCCCCAGTATTAAAAAAATCACACATTTATAAGGAGTTCTTTAGTTATGAATGAATAAAGTTTATTAAAAATATTTGCCCAGCTACACACTCCAAATGCCTTACCTCTATTGTAGATGGGTACCTTCGTTAAACATATTTCAGCATTTCACAATTTCGGCATATTCTGGAATCCGGCTATTCGGATTTCCTATTCGGGATATTTCGTGACGGGCTGCCCGGAATTCAAAACATTCGGCAAGTTAAGAGACCAATATCTAATGCGAGCTCAAATCCAGTAAAGCGCTTTTAATTTACTGTAGTTGGGACCCAAAGGAAAGCCGCAAATAAGAAAATACGAGACGTGTCAAGAACTTGATGATGTGACAATTCACAAGTAAAATCGAATAACTCGTGGATGAAACATTTTCTTTGAATATTATTATTCTCATGCCCAAGAGGGCGTCCCCGTTTTGTAATAAATAATACACTTACGTTATGCACGAGGATTCTGGTTTCGAATCCCGGTAAGATCACAATATTTAAATGTGATTTTTTAAAGCCTGGATGTAAATTATTGAAAGTTCACTTTAAATGTGGGGCCTTTTAAAACCTGATAACCATTTTTGATATCGAGTTATTTACAACTCGTTGAAAATGGCTTTCAAAATTGAAATATTTGGGGAAATCATAAAAACGCATGTATTTATTTTTTCAATCCAAATACCTCTTTCAGGAACCCGTTTCTACAAATAATATATATGATAAAAGTAAACTTATATAATTTGACAGCGCAAAAGCAAATCAATCTATTTTTTCAATTAAAAAAGGATGCACCCATAAACAAAAACTTAACAATAAGAAAACTATTGCAAAATAATATGTATTTGAGAACAAATATTTTTTCCTTTCGTAAATTCTTAAACACATTTTCGTATTTTCTTAGAAGGCTATGGGTAAAAAATATTGCAAGGTGTTCAAAAAATTTTCTATTTATGTAGTGAGTGTGTTTTATCCATTAAAAATAACATTTAAATGTACGGTTAGTTTATTATATTTAACAAAAATAATAACAATATTTATATTTACTAACTTTCCAATTGATGACAATATCATTTAAATAAATATATATCTTATGTTGTTTATTCCATCCATCTCTCTAGTGTGATATATTTTTAAAATTAAAAAAAAAGCCTTTAGTCCAGGTTCGTGTAATAAAAAATACCCAAAAAGTTAAATTTATTTACTTACGTATAGAATTAAAAAGCTGCAACTTATTTTTTTATTACTTTCTGGTATTGGTTAGACGAGTGGTTGATGGGATTGAGTTGTTTGTGGCTGAATGGACCGCCAGTAGATGAAGGTCCACCTATCCCACCCATCCTGTGATCTCCCAACTTGCAATGTTTGTTTATTCTCCTCGTCTCTATGGCCATGGGTAAATAGGGTTGCTATGAGAACAATTTTTCATTTCCATAATAACCAACATCAACAATCACATTTTTTCTTCTTGATAATTTTTGTCAACTACCGCATGTTCATAATTTCATCTGCCCGCATCTGCTCGTCCTATAATCATCTGCCCGCATCTTAACCCCTTTACATCTTTTGACCGCTGCACCGCCACATTAATCTTTATGTTTCCCAAATAACTATAGTAAAAGTGCTGTATTCACCAAAAAGGGAAAAACTACCCAGAAGCCGTCAGGACTTGGAAATTGCATTCGGATTTCTGTCCCTGATTCCCTTTCCTGTCTTCCTAAATGTATGATTTTTGTTGCCGCAAACTGTTTTTTTTCGCATCTGCCATCATCGTGCAAACGCATCTATTCTTTCCCCGCAAAAATTAACACATATCAACGATTCAGTCAAATAATACTCACGCAAAATTATAATCGCCACCCCAGGTATCTTTAAGAACGTCTTTATTTTTTCCTGCTTATGTTAATGTTAATGGTAATCGGCATCCTACATAAACACTCGTTTTTTTTATTTAACAGCTGGGCTTCTGGCCAATTTGTTTGTTTTGGAGCCAATTCCTGTCATCCAAAATGATATTTAGGGCAAGTTTTAATTGTATAGAATTTAACTAGAATCAAATGTATTTAACAGAACTATCACGTTTTGTAACGTAATAACACACGTTTTATGAAATTTTCGGATTCACTATCAGTTTGAGACCCAGTTTTTATTTAAACGATTGAGACCCTAAGTTTTTTCCTGCGAGGATCGATAGGAAATATTTATTTATATGTATGTATTGTTCATAACGCAAAATTCTCCATGTCCCTCGACTGACACCTGATCACCTTACCGTCCTCTCACAAATGATCAAGATAAGCTGCATTGGTACAACTGATGCAGTACCCTTTGCACCATCATGTAAAGTTAAAGGTTTGATAATGATATTTATTGAAATTAAGCGGTATCGAATTTCTAATTTCTTCTTTTTTTTAAAGCACAACTTTTCTGAAAACTCGTTTAGTACACACGGAACAAAAAATATTTGTACATTCACAGGAATAATTCAGGTCTTAATGGGTTGAGAATGGTTTATCTTACCTACTTGTGGACGTGAAAAAGTGAACCGTTGAAAGTAAAGTAATGTTTATGGGACCGGAGAGGCGGCAAAACTTGGGAGAGATAGAAGTGAAATGAGTAGGAGACAAAACGATAACGAAAGAGATGAAAAACTTAGAAATTCTGCTGCCCTTATAAACTGTAACAACATAAAAGTAGTGAGAAGTTTTTCACTTTTCTCTCAAACTTTGCCGAGCTTTTAAGTGACTTATAAATCATAAAAATATTTATGCAAACTGCTTTGCTACGTAAAGCATTTTTCGATTGTTATCATTTTATCGGGGACTATACAATTATTAAAAAAAAAAACATATTTGTATTTATTTAAATTTTTGTAAATTCGTATTTGTACATTGATGGGCTTATTGCCAAATGGTAATTCGTTATAACCAGCCAATAAAATAAAATGTGCAATTTATATGATAAAAGTTTCAAAACATCTCCGATAGAAAAAAAACTATACAAAAATAAAACGAGCAATATGTGCATATAAATTATTAAAAATCGATTGTCTTGTTTTAAATAATCATAAGTTTTTTCAGACGTTGCCGGTAGGTAAAATAATTCAGCCAGATAAATCTCACCAACTTAAAAAAAAGTTTCAGCTAAAGTACTTCAGAATGTCGATAAATGGAAGATTGTAGGGCAAGTGGATGTTCAAACATGGGCACAATAGTGAATTTTATATAGTGTATACAGTGGGCGCTGAAATCAGTAAATGACTCCTTAAATTCTAAGTCTTCAATATCATTCTCCATCGTTGTTGTAGTATGTTAATTAATTAATTTATTTATACATTTTATCATAAATACAATTTTATGTTTAATTGTTAAAATTATATTTAATCTCTAACAAATCGCACGAGTATTTTCGTTCATAGAACATAACATTGATAGTCACTTTGCATCCTAATATTGTTTTACGCTTAGAGTAATAAGGTGATAAAGCTATAGAGATTCCATATCGCTCTGTTGCATAGAACAGAAGCTTTGCAAATTTTGGGTTTGGTTTAACAACAAACGTATAACGGGAAATTTCGTCACCGTGCTTGCGATTCTTAACCTAAGTACCTACCGCCCATTTTTATGCTGCAAACTATAGCCAACTTCGTGATTGATAATCTTAGAATGATTTTTGTCTGTATGGGCGGCTCTATAGCCGTGGAGCCTTTTTACTCAGATATTTTACGTACTGTGCTGAGTCGAACATCTTAGGGGCAGTTGCATAAAAAAAATAATGTTAATAAAGTTTAAGTTTATTAATTGTTGCCTTTTTGTCAAAATTAGTTGTTTTACTTGACTTTTTCGTGCGAATTATTTTGTCCGATTTGACGAAAACGTAACAATTTTTTTACTAAACTTTTTTTTATGCAACAGGTCCTTAGAGATTTGAGTGACAATAAATGGTTAAGACGTATTTTGTTTTATTGTTTCCTAAATAATATTTGTAAGTAAAATTAATTATTTTTTTAGATGCCTATTATCTCATATGAAACAAAAAGGGTCAATTAATTGAACAATTAAAGTTATTTTGAAAATGTAATTAATAATACCGATTCTTAATGAATCTCAGGTTTTTAAAAAATCACGCATTTTAAGTATTGTACTTACTTTTAAATTAACGGAATGTGATCGTTGTTCAATTACTTCGGTTAATTGAAAAATCGACTCACCTTATTTCCAATTAACTGAACACCCATTTAGGTCAATAAACATAAGTCTATTTAAAAAAAGTTCCAAGTACTGTTTCTACTATGCAACCGTAAGCAAAGATTTTTATTATTTTAACCATTTAATAAATTAATACAATGCATTTAAGACATAGATCCAGTAGTTTGAAGCCATAAATTAAAAAAAAAAATAGGTGATATTTGTTCCAACATTAATTAATAGAAGTATTTTAAAACAAATTATCGATAATTTATAAATTAACAAGTTTTTTTTTCTTTTCATTTCCTTTTTTTCATATTTAAAAATAAACATTATGTTTTATTTAATCCTTAATTAATTGTCGAAGCACACAATGAAAAACTATATACTGTAAATGTTTAAACATTTTCAACAAATAATTTAATTAGAATTCAAAAATATTTTGTATCTCTCGTGTTTGAAATGCAGTTTCACGAATACATATTTAAATCTGTTGGTATTTTCCTTGAAGATTGTTTAGACAACGCATGAAACTTTTGTTAATCGAATGATGAAAATGATTTTCATTATCAACAACAGTTTTTCTGGTATAGGTGAAATAGTTCAGTCAGAATAATCTGCGCACATCATCAATGTTTTCAGTTATTTCTTCTTTTTTTCTTTTTTAGCCTTTTCCCACGTCAAATCTGCATCCCTTTGTTCCACCAAATAAAACCGTGAGATCTTCAGCGAGCAGGCAGGTGTACAGAAAGCAACTTGAGTTTAGGTTCTCCTGAGGCATGGGCAGCACGTGTCTTATCTAGGTTTGCTCGTTATAGGAGGCTGCTGCTCATTCGTTCTCGAACTTTTATTTTAGCTTTGAAATCAAACCACATTATGCCCAATATTCTCCTTAAGCACCTAATCTCAAAACTCAGTTATTTCACTTTACAAAAATCAATAGATAGAAAAATTGAGGAAACGTGAATGTTCCAGGCAAAATGGTGAATGTTAAACCGTATGTTAAGTGATAAATTAAACTAGCTAATAACATGTCATAAGCCCTGTAAATGCCTAGACATTTATTATATTTCATGTTTTATTTGTTTATTATATATACTGCCTAAGCCAATTACAACAGTTACATAAAGAAACATAAATACAAGAAACTGAATAAAAAGAACATAGAACTATGTAGCAAAGACAACAAGGGGAATACAATAATGGTATACAATATATTCATATAAACGAAAGACATAAGACTTCGAGCTAAACCATGCCAATCCAACTTCATCCCACACTGTTTTTTCAGTCGCGAAGAGATCTGCGAAAAGCCGGAAGATATTTCCCAAAGAATTCCAAGTCGTGTGATGAATTGACTAATCTACACATTCTGGACATTGGGACATAAAAACAAAAGTTGCTTTTAGATGATTTAATAAATAGCAGATTTTGACTTCTGGTGACATGGTTGGGAAAATGAAAAGAATTTGATTGCAACAGAGATGGGACATCACTTATTGCATAAGGTATTTTGAAAATGCATATAAGGTCCATCTCAGTTCTACGTTTCTCCAATGAAGACAGATAAAGAGATTGCTCTATTTCAACATAGAAATAATTACCCCCTTGTAATCTGAGCAACCATGCCACTTTTCTTAGAAAACGGTGTTGGATAGACTCGATATGGTCAATATGAGTCCTGTATAATGGAGACCAAGTAGGAGAAGCGTATTCTTTAGGATTGGCCTGATATATGAAGTTTTCCAAGAATCAGGAAATGTGCCACAAGAAAGACACGTATTAAACAAAATGCAAATGAGTATGGATAGTACAAATTTCCATTCATTTAACAACAATTCAGAAATACCATCAGGACCAATACATTTTTTCCTTCTTTATTTCTTTAAGCAATAAAATACTTCACCAATAGATCTTTCACACTCAAACACTATTTAATTCAGGGAAGAGTTATTTGGAGCATAGAAAATATTGTTAACAACGTATACAGAAGAAAAAAATTGACCAGCTAAAAGATCTGCAATATCTTGACTACCAGTAATGTGAGTAGCATTAGATATCAAGCTTGAAGGAATGTCACTTTTTTTTTTGCAACAAATTGTTAGAACTCTTTGGGATCATGGATATGTTTTAATTCCGTATTTTCAATATAAGTCTTGTAATTTTTACCACATTCGATTTTGGAGAATTTTTCAAGATGAGAAAATCGACGATAGTGTAATAAATTAGATTTACATACTTTCTTCTCAAAATGTTCTTTCTCTCCGTTGAAAATGTGGCAAACTTGATAACTACCCCTTAAGCTAGGGTTTCCTAGGACAGCGGTGCCCGTATCTTAACGGCCGTAGTGAACGGTGACGCGGTGGACAGCCGTCGTAACGGTGACTAGAGAGTGGTTTCCCTGGAAAAAGGTGTTAAATGGTGTTGATAACTCCGTTTTCCAAGAAACCACTCTATAGTCAACGTTACGACGACTGTCCGCCGCATCACCGTTCACTACGGCCGTTAAGATACGGGCACCGCTGTCCTAGGAAACCCTAGCTTTAGGGGTGAAATCTAGCCTTTGCCGACAAACATTTGGACATAGTTAAAATATTGCAGGTTTGTTTATCAGTTTATCGAGATAAAAAGCTATCGTAGAAAAAAACTGTTTGTATTTTTAATTAAGACTAAAAAATATCACCTTGAATTTTATTTTTATTTTGTTCGTATTTTTAGTAAGTTCATAATTTTTTGTACTTCGAAGTATTAACTGTTTTCTAAAAGTTTCACAAAAACCGACTTATTCCTTCAAACAAGTCCCGCCAATATTTACTTAGCGAGTAAAAAGGTAATGACAAAGGAGATTCGTGTTTCACAAGACACACCCCTAATGGAAGGTGTGATAAATTTACTACCATATAAAGGTGTCATTTTAGTGTCAGAAATAACTAAGGACAATCTTTCTAAATAATTATCATTTTTGCCATCTAGTGAAGAAGCTTGTTAACCCCATAAAATCACGAAAGCTTTTCTATAGTTAAAACGAATTTTCATTAAGAAAGCCGCGTTTAAATTTCATATTAAGAGTAAGTTGATAAACCACGTTTAACTAGGGAATGTCATGAGTTGCCTTAAACATTAAAAAACTAATGGTGAAGTTAGCATATTTGCATTTGAGTAATAAAAAAAATATTTGAGAAATATAAATATATTACATGTAAATTGGGTATTTTTAAAAATAACACATATATGGGTCTACATAATATCTTGAGAATAATATATTATTTAAGTAAGATAATTTATAAATGTGTAATAGCTGTGAAAATTCATATTAAATAAAACAAAATGAAAAATATACTTTATACTAAATACATCTGTTAAGACATTCTATAAGGGCTTTTGTATGCATGTCAATTGGCTTAAAAAAAGATTATTATACCTACATGCGTATGATGATGTAATTAAAATAATTAATTTATGAAGACAGAAGGTTAACATATTGACTTAATAATTTTTTCATAGGTATATTAACCAGAAGTGTACCAAGTATTTCAATTTATAAATTTTATGAAAATAAAAATTATTAGTAGCAGTAAAAAGATTCTCAAGTCAATACATTTCTTCATTTTCAAAAGTTGATAAAATATTTGGGTTTAAAATTATGTAAATCCAGAATGACAAATCAGAAAGCAAATATCAAGATAAGCCAAAATGCTTTCTCTTCAAAGTTCTCAAGCGAATTCAACATCTTGGTTTACGGCCTTATTAAATATACAACTTCTCGAGATTGTATATTTAAACTCCTTAATAATTTAAATATTCATATCTGTTAAAAACAAACGTAGATTTCTGAAATTGTGGGAACTGTTCTGAAAAAACTTATTCATAAACTGTAACTTGAATATTTTAAGGCAAATAATTACAAAAAAAGATATAAAAATGTGTAACATTCACCATTCTGCCTATATTTGAATATATTAGAATATAGAACCATATTCCTTAATTTAACGGCCTCGTGGTTTAATGTTCAGCGCGTTTGCCTACCATGCAAGAGGTCTCGGGTTCGATTCCCGACATGGTTGACATGAAATATTTATTTGAAAAGCGTGTTTTCACGCCAGAATATTTCATAGTCCGTGGACTGGTACTTGAAGCGTAAGACTGGACATGTTACCTTCATGTAACAAAAATGATTTAGATACACTGCGATTGGTGTACTAATGCAATGCCCTATGCACCATTAGGTGCGGAAAGGGAATATTTTTTTAAATTTGTATCCTTAAATTCTTTGATCTTTTGATGTTTGTGAAGTCAAAGAGCTGAAACCTATGTTGATGCGAGTGAGATTGTTTTGATTTAATTATTTAACCTGCACACTAGGCAACGCTTGAAAATATTTTTCAGTTGTAATACTTATTTTTGGAACAGGTGGATTTATCAACGGTGTTTTGAGTTAGTCCATATTTTTGTAGACATAACCTAGATTCATCCCCCTAGGGAGTTCTTTATATTAACATATCAGGTTGTGGTCCCGTGGCTAGCGTTGCGGACTCAAGGATCAGAGGTCCTTGGTTCGAATTTCACTCTACCCCAATTTAATTCCCATTTTCTAATAGTGAGTTATTTCCTTAAAATTAAAATATTTAGGTAAATCATAAAAACGTAAATATTTCCTTATCAAAAAAAAATAAAAATATGACAACAGAGATGAAGAACATTTTAGAGAGGAGTATATAAGTCTAGGCCTCTACAGGTAAAGTGGCTACTTCAACCGGCCAATGACAGATCATAAGCCCCATAGATGCCTAGACGTCTATAATCCCTTCTCTATAATATTCTTCATTTCTGTTGTAATATAATAATATAATCAACTCCCTAGGGGGTTGAATCCAGTCCTTGTCTATAAAAATTTTGACAAACTCAAAACATTGTTGAGAAATGGATAAGACAAGGTTATTAAATCGATTAATTAAACTAAAATGGAATATTCGAACCAAATAAACAAACATTAGGAGTGTCTTGAAAGCTGGATAATTTCTTAATTAAATCTGTATAATTTGGTTTGAGTACGTGCGAAAACGGCTTTCCAAGAGAAATACTTAAAGGCATGTTCTTTAGACGTCGGCGTCGCGTCGTATCGGAACTTTGCGAAATATTCAAATACGGAAGGATTATATCTTAATTATATGTAAAAATGTCATAAACATCATCAGCATTTTTTACATACATATTACATTATATATTCGTTAATTAAAATATTCCCAATCAGGAAAAGTGCTGGTATGAGTGGAAATTATATTTATTATAACACTAAAAGTAGATCATATATCACTTGTCACACGGGTTGTCAGAACAAATTAAAAAGTTTTTTTAATCATCGTTTCTTTATCCGCTCCTAGTGGTACATAGAGCACTGCAATAGTGCTCCAATGCGGAAGTTTAGTGCTACCGGAAATTGGATATGGAACATGTTTTATTACAAGTGGTAAAAATTAAAGCATTTAATTAAACAGCGAAGTTTCAAGAAAACGTAGGCAAAAAATATTAAAAATGATTTAAATGAAAGTGTATTACTTAGGACTACGTCACGAACTCTTAAGAATCAACCAATGATGAAATATTGTGATAGATTTCCAGTTTTTGGTAAGCCAACTCACTAGACAGCAGAATTATCGGACTAGAACTGTTGACGTCACAGGCGGGGTAATATCAAAATTTCAAAATATCAAAAAAATCATAGCGCTGAAAATACGAAATTCTTTTTTTTCTTTATTTCGTTTGACAACCGTTTAACGAATAATAAAAAAATCTAAAAATTCACCGAATTTCCTCATTGCATCTTAGTGTGTTGCAATAGAGAGGTAAACCATTTTAAAAAAAAAAAGATGGAAGTCTATGCATCTAAATAAATCCCTGGGAGGAAATTCAGCCGGTCTACAAACATTTGAACATATTCAAAACATTGATTCTCATTGCAGCCTATCCAGATAGTTTTTGTTACATGGGGGTTAAAGTGATCAGTATTATATGACAAGCTACCAGTCTGGGAATAATGGAATATTACGGTGTAGAAATTATACATACGTACACCTTTACCATAGTTGTTGCACAAATATGTAAAACCAACACGATATGCATTTTAATTAGCACATGCACTGATTAGGAAAAATATGCACTGATAAGTTTATGAAAATATTTTATGTTGTGGTAGAAATAGGGAGGGGATGAAGAAATGTATGTTATGTTGGTTTTATATTTTTGTGCAACAACTATGGTGAATGTGTAGAGTGGGTTTTGTATATTGGTTTAATTGGTGTCCTGACAATGAGTCCTACTTCTCGAAACCGGCAGACACAGAACAGTCGGTAAGTGGAGATGATAAAATATTTCAAAATATTTAGATATATCAAACCTTTGAATTGATTGAAAATTATAAGCACTTTTGTTTTTTAAAAAGCAAAGGGAAGCCTTAAAGGTTTTGAAATGTTAAGTAGAATTTAGTTCACCCTTAGGAAGTTTGATTCATACTACAAGAGAGATAAATATTTTTTTTGAGACTTCTAAACAGTAAAATCCAGAACATGACTGCAAAGATTCTTATATGCACAAAATATTACGTATTCAGAATGTTCCATTGTATTATTTATTTTTAACACTGTTTAAAAAAAGCCTTAAATTTGGATAATTTTTAGAAGATTCAAAAATGATTTTATATAAATTAAAGTAGTAGTAAAACAAATATTTGAACTTTGTCGAATGTCGTACGTATGTTGACCGTGTGGAAAAATAATCGTTTATTTATCGATGACCTAAATTAAATTTTAATTAAATTAATTTTGCCTTTTATTTCACGCCAAGTGAAACGTTCGGTAAAAATCGTGAGTTTTATTATTCAAACGTAGGAATTCCATCCGGCGTTAAGATTTCTATCTGATTCCAGATTTTCCTGATAATATTCAAATCAAAATAGTAATAAAGAAAAGTCACCCAGACATTTTAATATAATAATTTTTAAAGGAATGTGAAAGTTTTATAAATTTCCGATCTTTTATCAGCTTTCATCAATACACATGAATTAAAATTAGGGATATTATTTTTTTTTAACGGGAAAGTATTTCCAATTCTATTGTGACATAATTCTTTTGGACCATTGTTATTTCAGCAAAATTGATAAAATTTTTATGAAAGACATAAGCCGTAAAATAAATACATAAGTATGATTCAATTCTTATATAGAATTGAACGCGATAATACTTCTAGGTAAATCATTTAAAGAAAACTCTGACAGACTAAGGAAACTTTACAACTAATTGGATGAGTGTGCCGGAAATAGTGTATAAAGCCTTCTCGGAAGTGAAATACATGACGAAGAAGAAATAGCGACAAAGAAAGACGCGGTTATAAAGAAACACTAATTAGGATTAAAGATTTGATAAATAATCTTCGTGCTATCTTTAATACTAGGAATATAATATTTTGATGAAAGTGTTCTTTAAAACTTAAGAAAACTTGTTGATGTATTTCTTTAAGAGCATTATAAACATCAAAAGTTAAAATTATTTTATTCATATTTAAAGCATTCATTTAGTGGTCAAACATTTTACAAAATGTGATTAAATATTTGCATATAACCACTTACCGACTTTTTTATGTAACAGGTTTCGAGACAAACCCGTTTTTTTGTCAGGACACCAATTAAACCAACATGCAAACCAACATGCAAAACCCATAGTTGTTGCACAAAAATATAAAACCAACACGACATGCATTTAATAAGCACATTCACTGATTAAGACAAACGTGCACTGATTAAATTATGAAAATATTATATGTAGTTTGAAAAATAGTTGAAAAAAGTAGAGGGGATGGAGGGAGAGGGTAAGCTTAATAGGTTTAATAGGGTAACCATTACAGTGGAACATCGTATAAAGGACTATATTGAAGGTTTGTTTAATAACATTGAACATTAGGAAAGCTTTAAAAAATAATGTTCTTTTGATCAATAATCAAACAAACTTTCAATATAGTCCTTTGAACGATGTTCCACTGTAATGGCCACCCTATTAAACCTATTAAACTTACTCCCTCTCTCCATCCCCTCTACTTTTTCCAACTATTTTTCAAACAGCATAGAATATTTTCATAATTTAATTAGCGCATGTTTGTCTTAATCAGTGCATGTGCTTATTAAAATTATATTTAAGAAGTATTTATCTGCATTTTGCCGATCGTGTAGATAAAATGAACTAATACGAGTATCATAAGGATCCGCTGTAGCCACACATCGTAAACTAATAGTAATGAAAATACAAAAAGGCACTACGAAAGTTGCTCTTAAGATATCAATATGAGTTCCTTGTACTTATAAATATTTTGGATTTTTATGTGTCTGAGGTATGCCTTAATTATTTTTCTAGACAGATTTTGTGGAGATAGACATCGCTATTCTCGTTAGTAAAAAATGCTTTTAAATAATAAATAAATGATCAATACCGATCATAAAATAAAATTTATAAAAGACCTATGAAGTCAACAGAAATTCGTACTAGATCCTTGCAACACAAAGCGTTCAAACAGATCAATAAATTGCCACAAGGATTTGGAGTACCTCTTTTGAAGTATAAGAACAGGACGCGTGAATAAAAAAAATATGTATTTTTTCGTGAAGTAGGTACTTTGAATAATTAATATTGCTTTACTAGATCTAGAAAATATTCAATATGTACGTATATGCAATTTAAAATTCTTTTTCATGCTTTGAATTAAATTTTGATTTAAAACATAAGTTTTGTATAATAATTAGTAAATTCATTCAGTTTTTAATTTCTTATAGGTATATCATATAATTAACTCTCCTTTTATACTGTCGGACTCGTAGTGTAGTGGTCAGCGTATTTGCCTTGACCTCGGGCCAAGAGGTCTCTGGATTCGATTCCCGACATGGTTGATATAAAATATTTATTTAAAAGCGCGTTTTTACACTAGAATATTTCATAGTCCCTGGACTGGTACCT
Source organism: Micrasema longulum (assembly GCF_059751315.1). Classification (NCBI taxonomy): domain Eukaryota; kingdom Metazoa; phylum Arthropoda; class Insecta; order Trichoptera; family Brachycentridae; genus Micrasema; species Micrasema longulum. The sequence goes on from NW_028278982.1 coordinate 14,923, forward strand.
GAAGCGTAAGTCTGATCATCGTACCTTCAAAAAATGATCAAGATACGCTGAGCTTGGTTTACCAATGCAGTGCCCTATGTACCATAAGGTGCAGAAAGGGAATGATGATGATTTTTACTGCTGTACATAAGTGTAAAAACGTCTACAAATTAAAATATTGTTATATGATTGTCCCTAAATATTTTTTTCCAAAAACTCCTTGAGAATATAATATAAGCTTACGTATAATATTTTCTAAATAAAAAAATGTGAAAAATATTTCAGTTTTATATAGCATAGTAATCTCATAACAATAAAGAACGATTAAATTATTTTTTACTGACAAAAATACAAAATTTCCTTAGTACGCAAAAGGTTTGCCACAGTTTTTTGTAGCTGGAGATTCCCATTTAACGATTTAAAGTCACTTAGCGAATTCTTTTTTAGTCCTTAGGGCTGATCCACTTTATATGTAAAACATTGAATTGATTACAAATTTATACTGTCTGGAGAACTCGGAAGGTAATAATAATGCTTTTCATTGCTTTGTGACGGAAAAACAAATTTCTGACATTGTTTAAAAAAATAAATATTGAAAACATTGCCAAGGTTTTGAATAAATGATCAGTACCACACACATTAAACATTAATTCGAACAATAAACTTATATTCTTTGTATAAATATATTAATATGATAGTAATTATTATTTATTATCAATTAAGGGCATTACATTGTAACACCAAATTTAGCGTTCCTCGAACATTTGTTACAAGAAGGTAAGGTGATCAGTCTTACGTTTTAGATATTAGTCCAATGAGTGTTAAATATTGCAGTGTTAAATGATTTTTAATTCAAATTTTTCCCAAGACCTCAGACCTCTCCTTTGATTACAAAATAGAAAATATTAATTTAGATGAAGTCAAGTCTATTAAGGACCTCGGAGTTATCATGGACTGTTACCTTTAATGAACATATTGATACTATGATTAACAAATCACTAAAACTCTTGGGTTTTGTTAGCAGGACATCTAGCGACTTTACTAATATGTTCACGGTTAAAACACTTTATTGCTCACATGTTCGCCCTCTTTTAGAATATGCATCCGTGATCTGGTTTCCCTTCTATGTAGGTTGGATAAATCATATCGAATCGGTGCAACATAGTTTGTTAAGAAAAGTAGCATGGATGATTGGCCTCGAGAGGGGAGACTACACTTACGGAGAAATAGAGTCTATGTTAAAAATCTCAAGTCTAAAAAACGTATAAATATTATTGACTCCATATTTATGTTTAATTTACTGAATGGCTTAATTGATGTACCATCGTTACTGGAACAAGTGGCGTTCAATGTTCCAATCCGCCGGTTGCGAAAAAATAATGTGCTGTTCCTTGATTAACACAACACAAACTATAACTTGCATGCACCAATGTCCCGATTGTGTCGTATTGTTAACTCGAGACAAGATCTGGACTTTTTTAGTGTAAGTCTTTATTGATTTAAAAAATCACTAAGATAGACCGGATCTTGTCTTGAGGTAGTAATTTTTATTTTGTCCTAGCTTTAATTTTTTTAAGTTGTATTTTATTTGATTAGTACTTGTATTTATTATAAAAAAAGTGCATACGTCCGTCAATTAAAGAAATAAATAAATGGTAAGCGAATGTGCCCACTATTACACTACGAGGCCGACTTATCTCTACTCGATTTCCTTCTTCAAGATTTGTCGCTGAGAGTAGCCATCGAGTTTAGGTTTTATTTCATACACAGAAATAAATTCTCCATTTTTTTGGATATAGACTATACAGAAAATATCATATTTAGATTCAATATGTCCATATACTTGTAATTTTTTCAAACTGAATGATTTGGGTAGGTAGGAAGAAATTGCCTTAAGGCAATATGCCCGCCCTTATATGTATATTAATTGTATATTTATATTAAGTGTCAAATAAATAAATAAATAAAATATTTTAAATTTGTTCAATGTAGCAATTCACTTCCAAAAACAATTTGAATATTTTTAACTTCTGTATCCTAAAGCACGTTTTAAAAAATTGTTGACAATCAAAATAAATGAATAAATTATTCATATTTAAATTTGTTGCAACAGAGAAGGAAAAAACATTTCAGATGGAATTATGGATGTATACTCATTTACAGGGCTTATGACCTGTCATTTTTTTTATTTATTTATTTACAATTTTAAAAAACCGTCAGGGTTACATTAGAAATTTAATATTGTCTAGTCATTTTATGTCTCGTCTAGTCTAGTTAGTTCAGTCATCATGTGCTTTTTCAGATTGATTTAAAATTTGTCTCCATTAAAAGTTTTCAAGTAGTAAGGTAGGTCGTTGTAGTGTTCAAGTCCATTATATAGTATTTTTTACTGTCCTGTGTTTGTCTTTGCTTTTTCAATATGATAGTGTTGTTGTTGTCTGGTGTTATATTTGTGTATGTCAGCATTTTTTACTAATATTATGTCATCGTCTTGTATGTTTCCCAGTGTTATTTTGTGCACAATGGCTGGTTTAAGTGGCCACTTCACACACTGTGTTCACAACATTCACCAATTTTGCCCATATTTAAACATCCATATTTCCTCAACTCTTCCATCTGCTGACTTTTGTGAAGTAAGAAAGCTGAAACCTGTATCATGTGGGTGAGATTCATCCAGCTGAACCAATTCACCTATTAGGCAACAACTGAAAACAATTTTCCAATTTTAATTTTTTTTTTCCTGCATAGGAAGGAATTCCAGCCAGTCTGCAAGCATTTGGACATGCTCAAAACATTGTTTAATAAATTATTACAAATATTTAAAGCATTAACTTTGTGGTCAAACGCTTTATTAAATGTAGGTAAATAATGAGGAACTTCTGCCCTTAGGGAAATTGGATACAAAACATGTTTTCTTGCGCGCAGTAAAAATTAGAGCAATAAATTGCATGAATTAGTTCTCCAAAATCAACCAATGATAGAGTTTTGATTCTTTTTCTATTACCTAGAAGCCAAACCCACCAATCAGGATAACTTACCGGAAAGAACTTGAGACGTCCCAGACGAAGTACAATACGATACATAAAAAAAAAATTGCTGAGTTTAATAGTCTATTAAAAAATAATATTTTAAAAAACACTTAACTTCCTCATTGTGTTAATGTTTGTGGAGTAACAAAATAATTAGTATCTATTGTTTGTATAAATACACATTTTACATGTACACGAACTGTATAATATTTAAATTTAATTACGTCTCGAAGAACTTATCCATATAAGTATTCCGCAATCTCAAAACATCACGTTCCTGTCTTGTCGAGAATGCTATTATTCCTACCCTGGGTACATAATTTGGTCTTATACGTGAGCTTTTAGCGAGAGAAACGCTGTTTAAATATGCATAACATTGGCTAGAAATTGAAACCTCTATTTGGGAGAGTGTCTGCCCAACATGGGCCCAAATACAAACAACATATTCCACGTATAATGCACAGTATTTCAAAACGCCAGAACTCCGAAGCCGCAAAATTCAGTAAAGACTGCTTAAAATTAATTAAAAATATTCAGGAGTTAAGTTATTTTCAGCCAGAATTTCAGAAGAACTCATATACGAATGTCGAGATCCGATCTGAGACTAGAGTTATCCACAAAATCAAGATGGGAGTTCAGCGTTGGCTCGGATATGTAGAGCGGATAGACAGCGAAAGAACGCTAAAAATAAGAATAAAAAACGCCTAAAGATGGACATCTTAAAATCGAAATTATTAGCGTGCGTGCATAAGATGTATAAATGTAGAGGAAGCGAGGTATGTATTAAAAGACAGAGTGGTATGGTGTTCTTTTTATTTATTTAAAGTTTATTGATAAACCCTCACGGGTTATTTACATTTAACAAAATATTTTCACTTTTAAAATTCACATTCTACTGTTAATAATAATATTTTTAACATCTTTTGTAAAGGAGTCTTTTGTTTAGTTTCGTCTGGTAGTTTATTGTATAATTTCAGTCCATGGTTTATAAGTCTCGATTGTCCTTTTCTCGTTTTAAAATATTATAAATGATATTTTTCTGATATTCTCGTATTGTGTTCATGTTTACTACAGTTTTTTTCAAGTTTTAATTATTCGTCTATAATTACATCAGTGGCTAATTTATGAATAAATTTTAAAGATTCTAGTTTAAAGAGTTCAGTTACATTTAATTGTTTAGTTTGTTCAAAAAGTTCTTTAGTTGCTGTTAGATAGGGAAGGTCATATACTAACTTTAATATTTTATTTTGCTGTCTTTGTAGTCTGTTCATGTCATTTTGATTTCCTGTTCCCCATAGTAGTTGCATATAACATATTTTAGTTTTTACATAGGCTTCATACATCTCCTTTATTGGAGCAAAGTTTTTGATTAAAAAAATTGACTCGATAAATACCAGTACGGGAAAACATGGTGGTTTGTTTGTCATAAATATTAATTTATAGAAAGTCTATTAAAGGTATTTTTATTTTAATTTTACGATCAGGAATGCACTATATAGAGATTTGAGAAGGAAATTAGCTTAAATAAGAAAAAAGTAGAAAAAATCCTGCTGCATTTTGCATCATACTTGAATTTTAATTTTATCCCAGCAGTTCAATCACAATGGCCGTACTTGGCTTAATCGACGTGATAAATATCGCGCATCGGTGATTGAGCACCTGATAACGCAAAGTTAGTTTCTTTGAATGTTTTATTACGCAATCGACAAGTAAAATAATTACTTACTTGTATTAGTAAATTTGAGTATATAACCACTTAACGACTTTTTAAGTCTACCGGTTTCAAGACGTACCCGTCTCTTCGTCAGGACAGACACTACACCAACATGCAAATACTAAAATACATCTCCACCTTCACCATCAACGTAGTATACATCGACGGCCTCTGTGGTGTGGTGGTCAAGACGCTTGACTCACAAACGGAAGGTTCTGGGTTCGATTCCCAGTGAGAACACAAAAATTCAATGTGATTTTTTTAAGCCTGGGTGTTGTGTGCTGTATTTCGCCACTGTAAATGGGACTATTGGCCTGTTGTGGTGCTAAATATATATATACATATTTGTATAGTATTTTCAAAAATAAATAAACTACATGCACGTTTAGACATGGTGGTGTTCGCATCTCTATAAATCTGCATGTGATTTATGTATTTTTGGAAATACTATATACGTATTCCGGTGATGGTGAATGGAGGTGTATTTTAGTATTTGCATGTTGGTGTTGTAAGTGTCCTGACGAAGAGACGGGTACGTCTTGAAACCGGTCCACAAAAAAGTCGGTAAGTGGTTATATACAAATATTTACCAACATTAGTTAAAATGTTTGACCACAAAGTTTATGTTTTAAACATAAAAAATAAAATAATTATTGTTTTGTTGCTCTAAAAATATTGATAATGGTTTGAATTTTTAGCACCGTGTTTCTCTATTCTTCATTTTTCATTACAGCTCCTACGATTTTTCCGATGGACAATAAGATAGATGTATTATCCGGGGCACGAGACTACTCAGTGAAGGCATTTCAATTTCCGTGCATTTCGTTGGATATCTTCTTACATAATAATCCCATAAACATCATGTTTATACAAACTGCACGGATAAAACTTCTACAAGAATGCCATACACAATTTCCGTTACGAATACAATATGAAATTTCTCCCGCACGACTCCTCGAAACTTATATAAAATTTGAGTAGGAGGGTAATCCAGGGGCAAACGGACCGTCTTAAGGTTTTTTGTAATGCAAACGGAAATTTATAGTTGAAAATAGATATAATATGTATAAAAAATTAAATAAGCTATTACAGCATCATATAAAATGTTTATTTCACACATTAACTTAATGACTACTACAAAATATTTTTTTTTTAAAAAGAGGCAAATGTCCGTTTGCACCTTGACACGGGGTCTTCTCCATTAGCATCACACTCTTGATGATACCAATCTCAACAGTCAGTGTGCTGCACCCATTCCTCTTCATCAAAGTAGCACTTCCCCCAGGATTCGCCAAATTCAGATTGAGATTGTGTACTGCGGCAGTTTTTATTTTTTTAAATTTTATTTTCCTTGCTTTTGCGGGCTCTTTTTATTTTTGACTTCCAAAATGAAATTTTTTCACGTTTAAATTCGTGATTAAGTCTTCTTGCACCCTCGTCATCATTATTGAATGGGTGCGTGATTTCGTTCACCAAAACGATAAACAAGCTGGCGCAAGTCCCGAAAGTTGAAGCCATATCCGATTTAATCCAAAATTATTAAGTATTTCACCATTTCGATCTTACAATCTACATATCAGGTAGTGTGGTCTTTTAATTGTGGCATATTTTGATCAGTTAACACTCGCCTTCGGAGAGTATTCCTTGGCATCACATATGTGGTCGCTACTGTCTTAAGAGGCATTTTGTGAAGTTTTAGAGCCTTAATAGCTGCTTGCATCGCCTCATCATCCCAAAAGCAGTGATAAGACGTCTTTGGTATATTACGGACCATATATTAACGAAAACAAAAAAAAACATTTGAAAAATCCTTACAAAGTACGGGGTCCGTATGCCCCGTTTTGCGACTGTCCGTTTGCCCCGTAAGACAATGTTTTATAATTTGTAATATAAAAAAAAATTGCGCTATTAATCACGTTTTTGGTGCCTGTCTGAACGTTAAAACGTTCCTACGAGCCGCAAATACAAAAACCTCAACATCATTCCACCGATTTTCAAACACTTCATGATGCATGAATTTTTAAAATTATTGCTAAATCCACTTAGTACTACCAACTTCAGCACACGTAGCTCAATAAACATGCAATAGCACATCTAATAAACCGGATTAACGCTGATTAAGCTTTTAACTCATCAAAAAGGTTGTTTGACAGTGCAACGATGACACAATAATGGTGGATCGACAGCAGTATTTTTTTTTGCTGACCCAAACGTAAAGATGGGGTCCGAATGCCCCGGTGTCCGTATGCCTCGGGGTTACCCTATTGCAGATATAATCAAATATGGATACAAACCAAAAAAATAATTAAACTTTTATTATTTTTATTTAATAATCATAATAATTAGACGATGCTATAAATTATTTGATTAGAAAGAGAAAATATACATTGTGAATACTGCCTTGTCCTTTGATCCTTGATTTCGCGATACTATCCACGGGACCAAAATGCAGTTCAATATACACGTACACACACACATACACGTGTATAATTTTAGAGTAATAACCTAGTAGAGTCGCTCTTACGGAGAAAAACTATTTAATGATTATTGACCACGAAGTTAGCTACGGATTACAACAATCAACGGGCCGTAGGTACTTGTGTTGAGAACTGCAAACGCTAACCGAAACCGTCCATTGCACGTTTGTTGTTAAAATAAAACCAAACCAAAAATGTTTAATGCTTTTGTTCGATGAAATAGAGCTTAATGGCTTCTCTAGAGAATTATTGCTCTGAGCGTCACGATACAGACATCTACTGAAGAAATATTCCGCAAATCACAACTTATCCAAACTCACCAAAGCAATTATACGCTAAAACAATTCTCACTGACAGTTTCAAAAACTACTCTTACTCAAATGGAAGACATAACCCCTACAATACATCACATGCATATAATATAATCACTAGATCTTTAACACAAAGACAACCTAAACAAATACAAACTAATACCACTTTCGGACCAAGGGATTTGAAGTATTATTAAATTCAAATCTATAACCTACTTCCACTTTCTATTAAAACAATTAGTAACGAGAAAATGTTCAAAAAGGCTATAAAAATAGATAGTGGAGCTAGGTAGAAGTAAAATAGATTGTCTCATTCGCTCAAACCAATATTGAATCAACTGCTTCACAAGTGTATAGCTTATGTTAGGTTTTTGTTCTTTCATTGTGCGTTTTGTAATACAAATAAGATAGATGTACATAAAATAATTATAAACATAAATACATAAATAGCGTTTAAAACTCTCTGAACATTTTGTTAATTATCTCTGTCTTCTTTGTTTATTCTCAAATGTAAAAATATTTTTAAGAAGTATATTGTTGAGTGTCCTTAGGACGGATAACCACAGTGAGGTCACATTATTTTTATCATTAATTATAGTTTGTATGAGAAAAAATATGAATAAATAAATAAATATATTACCAATGTTCCAAATTTTTTTAAAAATCAATTAAATTTTTAACTGCGCAATTTTTTCCGGAATGATATCCGCATCTTGTATTTGACAATTGAAGGTTTTGAAAATAAAATGAATATATTTTTACACATACGTAAATATAACCATGCACATACACACACATAAATATAAAATACTCAAATTAGTTGATATATTTGCGAAACTTTATTACTACTAGAATGGCCTAGTTGTATAAAAAATTAAAAATAAATATAGACAACGTACGTCGGATTATATTGTTCCAAAAATATTTAATATGTTGCCACTTGACATGAAAACATGTCATAATAAAAATAAAATTATGTTGTTATTACAAAAGTGGTTAGTAGACAGAACGTTCCTATACCGATATATTATTTCTGTAAAACATTCTTTAACTCAGTATTTTTGTGTCTCATTACATTACATTTTTATTATTTTTTTAGGTCAACCTATTCTTTGATTTTTTTCTTATTTTATTAACATTTCTTAGATGTTAATTTTAATGCACTTAAGGGTACTTCTAATTTTCTTATTATTTTTATTTTTTCTGTAGAGATTAATAAAAATTTCCGATATACTTTGTTTTATTTTTATCGTGTTTTGATTACATTTATGATCAAAACTTATTTATATGTATACATATATTTTTTCCTATGTTTAATATTTATTTAAGTAAATGGCTATTCTTTAATTTGAATTGTATTATTTGTCTCTAATTAGAGAAAAATGATTGAACATGAATTTTGCATGACTTTTGGAAATCACCTAGACGGTACATTTAACGATCGTCTGTATGTATCTACCGATCTGTACCGATCGACTTCAAAGCCGGCTCCTATAAAGTCTCGATACATACACTTGGAAAGATAGTAAAACAGATGGAAAAAATATAATACCTAAATTATTTTTTTAGAGTGGTAACTTTCTGACGCATATTATCTGTGTCTGACGCCTAGACACTCTTATTTGTTAATAGGAGAGAACTTAGCGACATTATTTCTACATCTAGGCATTCGTTTTATTAAAGTGACAGTTATGTCGGAATTTTATTTGACTTCAAAACTTACTTATTTCTCTCTCATATTTTTGATGAGCTTTTAAGAAAAAAGTGCCAACCTAAAAACGATGAAATTTTTTAATATATCATAATTAAAGGAAAAATTGCTCGCTGAAACAAAATTTTCGTCACTTTCAATGCGTAGATAAACGTATCGAGGGGTTTTAGACCCGTCGGTATAAACCAATGTACTTACATCAAAACATGATATGGTGGGGGTATAGGTAATGTACCTTTATAGTCGGTCGGGAGACTTTTATCTTCAACTATGACGTCATACTGAAGATATGTCATTTTAGAGCGTAAATATGTGTACCGTGACGTACAATTCCCCTTGATTCATATCAATGTACCTACCCAACACTTAAAGGTGGGGGGTTGGTAGTATATCTTTATAATCGCTAGAGGGAATTTATCTTCAACTATACAAGGTAAAGGTATGACGTCGTTATCTTCCCATCGTAATCGAGGCCCCGGAGTGAAATGCGTCACTAAATATACGGGATTTTTGGGTGAATTCAATGTAGGAAATGTCACGAATCACGAATGCGTATCTACGTTCTACGTTACAATATTGATAAGGGGAAACGCATGTATCTTTCGCAACAATACACGGGGATACGTATTCATGAAGATCAATGTGCGACACATTCGTCGACTTTTCACCTTTTTACAATAAATTGTACGAATTTTACATATTGAATGAACGGATTTCGACTCGTTATATGAGGTCTATTGTAGAAAATTATATTTTTTAAATTAATCAATATACGTACACGTACATCCTTTGAAAGGAATATAATGAATGCCTAATGAATATGAAATATTTCATCATATCCACAACCAGTGGGGCGGGGCATAGAGCACTTTATTGCAGGGGCGAATCGTCTAAATAAGCGATTATGCACAGCCTATCATTTTTTCCAATTTATGTTATAGCTTAATTTTAAAATGCATTTTTTTAAAGTGTATTTTTGTGATGAAAATTATATGTCAATATATGTATAGAAAAATAAAACAAATAAATAAAAAATAAAAATATTTGACATGCGATAAGAATGTTTTATAGTAACCATGTTCATGGGAAAATAAATAATATTATAGATTATTATTATCTTATTATATATTATCTTCTAATATAGATTGTTTATTATCAAGGTCGCCCTTGTTATGTAATGGTAAGCGCGTTTGCCTACCATGCGAGAGGTTTCGGGTTTGATTCCCGGAATATTGATTTAAAAGGGGGTTTTCACACCAGAATATTTCAAAGTCCCTAGACTGGTACTGGAAGTGTAAGACTGGTCAAGATGACCAGTCGAACATTGTTTATTCATACAATTTATAGGGTATTAATATTAGATAGATCCTTACTAACTAATTCGGACAGCATTCTCATTCAGCGTAGAACATCTGTACATTACTTTTCTTGAATTTTCATTTGTCGCAGTCAGTACCAAGACTATTATGGCAACCCTACCTTAGACGAACAGTTTTGGGGCTTATTGTTTATTCGGTTGTGTCTATTTATTTTTTGTCAGCCTTTTAGTGTAATAGTCAGCGCGTTTGCCTACCGTGCAAGAGGTCTCGAATTCGATTCCCGACATGGTTGAAATAAAATATTTATTTTAGATGGTATTTTCACACTAGAATATTTCATAGTCCCTGGACTGGTACCCGAATCGTAAGATTGATCATTTTACCTTTATGTAACAAAAATGATTAAGATACGCTGTGATTGGTGTACCAATGTAGTGTCCTATGCACCATTAGGTGTGGAAAGAGAATAGTGATGATGATTATAAATCACCACCACTATTTATATCTCCCTACAAAAAAAATATCTTAAAAGTGAGCACAGCCCCCAGCCCGTTCTCAGTGAAAAATGAAACTAACTGATTACCTCAGCTTGTTACTCCATACAAAAAAATACAATACAATATATTTTACGTCTTTAAGCTAGTCGCGTTTTTTTATTACGAAAACAAGCTTGCAGATAACAAATATTATTTAAAAATAATAAGATTCTCTTTTTGAAAACTTGTATTTTGAACATTATTTCCGAAGAACTATTTTTCTTTGATAGGATATGTTTTACATATTATGTATCACATAGCACAATTGGCGTTTGCAGTTGCCGTTTTTGGCATTATTAATTTAAAAGGAATCGGCCAGTGCTCAGCGTTGACATTTAAATCATAATGGAAATATCTGCTGAATGTCATAGTGGTATTTTTTAATAATTTTTGTACAAGTATTGTACCAAAATAGTATAGAATAAATTTATTTCAACAGAGAGGGAAAAAGTTTTTGAGAAGGGAATATGGAAGTCTAGGCATTTACAGGGCTTATGACCTGTCATCGGCTGATTTAAGTGGCCACTTTACACACTGTGTAACATTCACCATTCTGCCCATGTTTGAACATCCACATTTCCTCAACTCTTCCATCTGTTGAATTTTGTGAAGCAAAATCCAGCCAGTCTGCAAGCATTTGGACATAATCAAACATTGTTATATAGAATAAAGCTACGTATATCACGTGATTAATTATAATTGTCGATTGAGTTGATTTTCACAGAACCACAGAAAAATAGTCGTTTACAATTATATTACTTACATATTACGTACTTATTCGTAGGTACAAATGAATAAACCCTTTTTTTAGATTATTTATAAAATAAATCACAGCTCGCCACTGCTGCAATGGTACACCAATCGCGGTGTATCTGTTGTACAATGGTACTGAACCAGCCTTTTAACCAATATTATATCCACCCTGTAAGGAATCGAACCTAGTACCTCCAGCGCGGTAGGCGAGCGCGCCAACCACTACATTACGAGCAGGATTCATGTTTACTCATTTTTTATTTTTAACGTTAGTTCTGATTCGATTTAATACAAATAACTGTATAATTCATCTGCCCGGGTACACAGTCTAAATATATCAAATTTAGATGAATACATTTATTTATAATATATTTAAGTGGCGAGTAAGAAAATCATTTGGTCATAATCGTCACGGTAAAAATACACGTTCAAAATAATTTTACTTTCATTCACAAACAACTATTTTTACTATGCTCTCTTGTTACAATATCTTTGTTCTAGTAACGAGAGACCCCAGCGCTCTAATTTTTTGCCTCCTTTTTTACATAAGGGAAATATCACATACTTCGAATACCGATAAAACATAAGAAATTCTAAAGAAAAAAGGAACGGTCTAGAACAATGTTGAAAATAAGCATGAATTGTGGCGTATTAGGGGCGTGGCCAATGCAATGACCGTTTTTGCGGTAATTCAAAATTACAAATTAAAAAATATTTTTCTATTAATAAATAGCAAAAATATTTTTTTCAATAGACAGTATTTCATAGACCATTATTAATTTAAAATTGTAATAAAAAAGTGATGTTTCCCTATTTTCGCGATTGTGGAATAATCAACCCGCTAATATCAGAGACGCCCCGCCCCGTCTTTTCTTTATTTACATTTATGTAAATCAATATTGAAATATCATATATTTGAGCTTCTTCTTTCTCCTCCTTCTTTCTTTCCTATCCCTCCTCCTCTTTTCATAGTATAGTGCACATTTTTCGTTTATTTTTGTTAAAATTTTTGTATAAAATTGTAAGATTTTGTATTAATACATATAATATGTCCATATACTTCTTATTTTATTAAACTAAATGATTCGGGTAGTTAGGATCAAATCACTTTAAGTCAATATGCCCACTCTATCTATATAAAATGTTTTATGCGTGTATAAAGTGTTAAATAAATAGATAATAAAATTGCTCGAGTTCGAAGTCCTTGTTGGATTTGATTATGCCATGTCTTTCTCGGTCATCCTTGTTTTCTGCACTTATCGAAAAAAAAAATGTCCTTTCTCGATCAATATACTTGTCCAAAACAAACCAGAACTTTTTTTGGTTTTGTCGATGATCCTTATCACAGTCAATACAAACATATAATACAAAATATAATTTTTATTAAAAAGTGTACGAGTCTAAAACGCCTTTAATTATGAGATTCATATTACGGAAGAAACATAGATATTATTTGGAATATATAATATTTTATTGAAAAAAAATCATAAAATTTCTTATCTGTTTCTAGCAAAGATTCATATCCACTAAACCATTTATTCGTTTGAAAGCTTTGAATTGCCAAAACGTAAAGGTTATTAAAAAGAAATAATACTATCAAAAAACCATACATAAAACACTAACATTTTTTAGCAAACACAGAATGCAGACATTTTCAAATCATTAAATAACATAAGTTCTACTTTTATATTTTTAACCATTTCCTACAAACGGCAACATATTATTGAGATATCAAATTCCCCAACCCAATTCTTTTCATGTATTTACGCTTACTAAACATTGAATACGTAATTAATTCAAATAATTCAAACTATCCGTGAATGAACTGATGTGTAACAGATTACCTCATAATACACGGAACTTTCTTGTCTAATTAACATGAGGTTTTTTGATAAGAACATTTTTACTATAAAATATTAACTGATTGTTTTTTTATGTTCGCTGTTTGACGTTCTACATAAATAAATACATTTTTTTAAACGAACATGTGGTCTTGTGGTTATATTTCAGACTTAGAATTAAAGGATCGGATGCCAACATTCAAATTCTACTCTACAGCTTGAATTATTTTTTCTAGATCAGTTATTTATTACTAAAAAAAATATCACCATAATTGATTATATCCTGCATATTGTATAAACATACTAGTTTAATTTTTTTTTAAACTATCTTATACTGCCGCAGATCCAAAATAATTAACCGTAAATTTTCGATTCGTTCCAAAACTATTGAAAAATACTAACAAAATTCATTTTAAAAGTACTGAAATTAAAACCAAATATACAAATCAATTGATTTATAGATAATTTATATTATCTTAAAATACCTGATAATTTGTTTATTATGTACATACCGATATTCAATATTTATAATGCGAATTGAAAATAAAGATGTATTTATGCTAAAATCTTGAATTTCGAAACGTTTCTTATAACTTCATGAAAATTACCATCTTCTTTTCTCAGTACGGCATCAGGAGTAGTATTCTGAAGACAAATGCGCGCGTGGAAATCGCATTTTTATCGCGTATTTACGTACTCAATACACGCTAACAGAGCGATCTCTTCGCACGCAATTCCATTCAGAATACCAGACTAGATATAAAGATATATTTAAAGGTATAAATAACCTCCTGTAGGTGATTCATGAGCTCCTTAAAGGTAATGTGACGAGAGTATTTTATAAACGTCAGAAAAGCAAACGTATTGTAGTCATAAAGTAAATCTCCATACAAGATGAATACAAAAGCTACCTTTAGTATCTCCGATATGCTAGGGTGAATAATGTATATACCTTTGTATTATCTATTGCGATATGCACCGTGCGGTAGTGCAAACACATCAGAGCACCTCATTTTTTCATAAGAATGAGAATATTCGTTTTAATATGTTAATCGTTTTCTCCATCATTATTAAAATACATTTTTTTTTGCATATGAGCGGTACTTCCTGGAAGGTTGGTTGTCCTTTGTTTTAACGAATCTCGTATCTTTAAATACAGGCACAATACCTCTATAATTAACCAATCATAAACGCGTGGTATGACGACATAATTCGACAAATAAGCCATCGTATTGGGAGATAAATGATGACGTCACGGTCTTGATGTCTTTATTCTATGTACCAAAATCATACCTACAAAAGAAATTTAATATGCCATTTATGTCCTTTATTCAATAAAATGGAGTGATTGAATTATTTCGCTAAATTATATTCATTGAAAACACCTTTTTTCAAATAACCATTGTATTTTCTACATTAAAAAATGATGTACGATAGTAAATACTGTTCTGATTATTTTAGAAAAATAAATCTACAATTTACATGTCTGTTTTCTGCACGTATTTAGGATTTATGCTTTTGACTTTATTTTACGAAGATGAGTATGGGTTAAAAATATTGTTATAATTAAAATGATTTTCTTATTCTGGGCAAGATTTCAAAATTTCAAAAAATATATTTTTTATTTATTTTTACTTTGTTTATTAAGAAAAACAACAGCCAAACAGAAAAAAATATATTCAACATTAAAAAAAACATAAAATAAATCAATTAAGTTTTCCACATAAATACAATTATAAAAATCGAGTTCAGATAGATATTAATAAAAATGTGCAAGTGTGCGAGTTTTTGTGTGTGAGGATGCGTGGGTGAGAGAGTGGAGTGTGGTCTTGGTAGGTACGTGAATATGAGAGGGTGGGTATATGGGTGTGAGGGTGAGTTTGTGGAAAGGGTGAGTGTGTGTTTGATACGATTGAATAGAAACATCTAAATTTATAATATAAAAAAAATATTATAAAGAAACAGAACTTTGTAAAAATAATTGTTTGTGAATTCTTATTTTAAATGTAGGTTTATTACAATTAAATATATCTATGCTATTAAAAAGTACATTATAATTACGCGCCAAGCAAAACAAACGAGAGTTCCGCGCATAGTTCGTACGAACTGTTGATACGTAAAAAGAGATAGATTCGTGTGACGGGTGCGGTAGCTAGGTACATTAAGGGCCAACTGAGAAACCAGAATATATTTTATACTGAATATTATTTTCATAAAAGTGCCGATCGTCAATCATAATCAGTTTTTCTTACAAACAAACTTTTTGAATAAACAAAAACAAAAAGCAATATATATAATGACTATGAGTCTTGAAGGGTGATTTTCGTGAAAAATCACCTGAAGGGTACTTAAAGTTAGTTCATTTTTTGCACTTCAAAGCAACCACAGACTTATTGTATTCCTGGCCTGTGTAAAAGTGTAAAAGTTTTGTGGAAAAAAATTGAGGATCTAGCCATTTGGCTAAAAGTTAGACATCTATTGATTGTTTTAAAAGTTTTTTCTGATTTCCATTTAAGAGAAGTTTAACAAGAACATTTGAATCGTTTTTATGTACAAGAAAACATAAAAAATAATTTCGAGCAGCAATACTACTAGCTGAACATTTCGTGGTTTAAAAGCTACATGGTGTTAGATGCGTTGTTGACAACCAGTTTTGGTAATGGATGGGTGGGTGTATGAGACATACGTTTTCGGCACCGGACCATTATCCTTTGGAAAGTGTTCTATTCGGTTCGATTAAATTAAATTAAATTCATTTATTTAAAAATAACATGTAAATAATAAACTAAAATTTGAGACGTACACATTATAAAAATACGACAAATAAATAAAGAGACTCTTGTCAAAATAGTAGGAGAATCCTGCTCCGGAAAACTCCTTCGGATACATGGAACAGATCAACATTCAGAGCGATGTTGTTCAGCATAGCGGTGGTCCTTCCAACAGGCATAACTATCGGCACGATGGTCCTGTATATCGTAATATGAAAGAATCTATGTTGACGTTGTTTTAGGTAATTATCAGGATCATACAAACCAATGCTGATCATAATCTAAAGATTATCGACAATACCGCGCAACGATCAATAAAAATGTGTAGTCAAATACACATTCCTTCTAGTTTCTAAACTGTTGTAGCTAAGCATACCCTGGAAAAACTCGGTCGGGTAGAGCCAAGAAAAATACCCGCACTCTCTCATGTAGGGATATTTCAGAAAATTTCTTTGTATTTTCTCTATCATTTCTATTCTATGGGGTAGTATGAGTTCTCATTTACGCACCGATACGCATACGTTTCTCACGGTGCCACAGATATTAGCCCGTTGCCAGTGAACCAAGCTATTATTTTTATTTTTCCTATCATCATTCCATTTACTTAAACTACCGACGGACAGTCTGCAGCGAACGTCCAGGACATCGAGAACCTGATGCCGTGTAAAGTACACAAGTGTGGTCAAGGCTCTCGAGAGGTACATGCAGTATATGATCCAGCCAACCGTATCGCCTCCGCTTGATGCCAATAGTTATTACGGCAGTTTGATGCGTTAGTTATATGAAAACATAGAATTAAGAATAGTCCAGAAAGAGCGTAGAATCATATTTGAATACATCGGACTGTATCCAATAATTCCCTCACTATGCCCTACCACGCGCATTCGTGAGGTCGCAGCGTAATGTTACTTGATGGGAAAAAAAATCAAAACAAAAATGTAAGGTAATAAAAAGCAATCTGTTCATTTCTCTAAAATGTTATTGTGCACGCGGAAATATTGATTGACACAACAGAGTACATAAATAAAGGGTCATTTAATAAGAGTAATTGAATTAATAAACTTTAAATTTAAAATATACAACAAATTTTATTTTACATAAAACGGATATTTTTATATCATGTTAAATAATATTTGATGTTTTGAAGATAGTGTCGGTCAAATGTTCACCACAGAGTTGTTAAATCAGAGATTCAATTTTCATTAATTTTCTCATTAGATGAGCAAAGTAGGGTAAAAAAAATTTACTACCTTGGCAACACTAACAAAATTTCCATTTTGTTTCTTCGACAATCTGACAGATGGAAAAATAATTAAAATTTTAAGTAATGCATTTGTTATATACACATTTATTTGCTAATTACACATGAAATGTAATTGCATCCTGTTTCTTTAAGATCCTAGCAGTATTTGTACACTTTAAAAGGACACAACACGGCATAGTTGAATTCAAATCAGGAGTTGCGTACTGAGCGACGTCTACAAAGAAACTAATGGGTCAAAACGTAAACCTACTCATCTATGAGTGGTTGAGTCGCCTTCTGTTTGATGTGCGTATGCGGTTTCTGGACTATTCTTAATTCTATGTATGAAAACATAAAAAGGTAAGAACATTCCTATATCTTTAAATATTTAAAAAGAGAATAAAAAGCACTACAACTTAAACTATCCTTTATAAAAGGATGTACGCATAACTTTGTATTTCCCTTTTCTACATCGTCATTTTGCTTTGTGTAAAAATAATACCCTGTAAAAATCGAATTCCATCAAGTCAACATCGAAACGTTGGAAGCTTTTCTGTTGAAATAAACGGATCGTCAACAAGGAGTCCCGTTTCTCACCGGTCCGTTTACACGTCATAAAAACGGTCGTTAATAAGAGGCCTCACTATGCGCCAAGTCTCAGATCGATTACAGACTAAATATATATATATATATATTTAATACGCGTGTTTTTAATAGTCTCCGAATTAGCATCTATGGTAGAATGTAAGTCTAGTTAACATACTCCTGAGTTATGAATGATCGAGTTAAACTCGAATTGATGGATGAAAAATATTTCTATGTTTCGAAAAGTATTTTTGTGACTAATTAAAACATTATTTTTTTAAAAATTATTTGGAAATTTCAATTATTTGTAAGGAAATTTTTTCGGTTATCTAAACCAATTTCTAAAATATTTATGTCGAATTAAAATAGTATAGTCCCAAAACGCAATTATTTTATCGTACTGATAACATAATGTTATCATATATAGGAAATGAAAAGTGCAGTCAGGAATACAACATATTTAACCCTAAATTGAATGGTATATCTTATTTGATTTATACCATAAAAATAACTATAAAATTACCTAAAATGAATTATACAAACGATTTAGTGATGTTACGAATTAGAGACATAGTATATAAAAAGCTTAAAGGTCCGACGGCTCAGATTCCTCCATCCGAATCTCACTTTCCATATATAAATGTATTTGATCATTCTTTAGTAAGCTGCTTGTTATATGCTGATGATGCAGTTTTGTTAGCAAGCAGCAAGAATGATTTGCAACAAATAGTCTCTAGAATGTATGATGTATGCCTGGAGAGCGAATTGGCGATGAACGAAAGTAAGTCAAAAGTAATGGTATTTGAAAGGGAAAGTGAGGTTACTGACTGCATAATAAATGTAAACAACGAATGTCTCGAACAAGTAGAAGAATTTGTGTATCTGAAAGGTATGTTTTCAAGAGATGGAAGAGTAAAAAAAGATGTTGAAAGGAGAGTGAATGCGGGCAACAAAATGGACGGAGCATTAAGCACTGTAATTGCTAATAAGAATATGTCAATCGAAGCTAAACTGGCAGTGCACAACGAAGTTTTAGTTCCAACACTTATGTATAGAAGTAAAACATGGAACTGGCAGAGGAAGGATGAAAGCCAAGTAAACGCGGTTGAAATGCGATCTCTTAGACGAATGTGTGGGAACTCAATGTATGACAGGGTTACGAATGATGAAATCAGGCGAGAGTGTAAATCTGAGTCAAGTATAATTGATAAGATTAAGTAAGGGTCTCTAAAATGGTTTGGTGACGTAGAACGAATGGACGACGAAAGAATCGTAAAACAAGTATATATGGTGAAAATGAACGGTCACGTGAGACAAGGATGACCAAGGAAGACGTGGCATGATCAGATAAACCAAAATCTTGAGTCTGGTCATGTCAAAAGCAGACCGAATCGAAAGGCATGTATGACAAGATGTATGAATGTGGGAGAAGCTAGGAATGTATGCCAGGACGTGTGTGGCGGTCCATTCTCTCTGTCTACCCCTACGGGAAAATGGCGTGATGGTATTAGTAGTAGTACTAGTAGTAATGTATTTAAGATAAACACGTTTACCCATACCGATATTTCCATGAGTGCAACCATTGCATAGTGTAACAAATTTGATACATATCTATTTCTGCTAACATTTTCTATATTATCTATCTCGGATTTTCATAATTATTTTCAACCATTTTTAGCGAATGCAATGTCACTTTTAATAATAAGAAAAACACAATGAAAATATATCGCAATGAAGGGTTAAGAAAAAAGTCAAAAATTAAACTTCACAATTCTTTTTCATGTAACACTCATTGATAACACTCTACTTTTTTGTATTCACTTCCGTTTATATACACAAAAGTTGTGTTTTCTTTTACGTAATGGGAATCTTTAATTAACCTTCCACACGTAATGGTGCATAGGGCACCGAATTAGTACACCAATCACGTGGTATCTTGTTAATTTTCATGTATTAAATCTATATAAAAAAATATATTTCGTTGTAATCAATATGTATATTTTTTCTAATTAAATAAATTAATAAATAAACACGTACTATACAAATGCAATACATAACCCTCTTAAACCAGAAAACGACAAGTTATAAGCCCTCACTTAATGCCTGAAATCACACATTTCCTACAAGTGTTTTTCCTCGCTATTGCAATACATTTCAACACATATAATAATATTGTAAAAGTTATTTTTATGATATCTGACTGTACAGAATTTACGTCAAAAGGTGGCATTACGTCACTACCTAGTTGCAAATGCAAAAAATCTACATTTACAATGCAGTTTTATTGCAGGTGTGGATAGACTAGTGCAATGTTTATTCTAATGTTGACAAAACATCCCTGTCTGTAGAACTGAAGGGGCCGTAGAACTATATCTGTAGACTGTAGCTATAGACTAGATTCAGAGATTTCCAGAACGTCCGCTTTACTGAACCGCTTTGTCCCGGAGCATTGTGATGCTCCCGACAGCAATATGCGGGACAAGTCGTATATTTAGTTTATCTGCAGACCCGGGATTATCCAACACTACACTCCGAAACGTGCATTTTACAATCCGTGAACGATATAATCCAGAACATTTTGTAGGTACTCGTCGTCGATGAAATACTCCGATAGACTAAAATATTTGCGAAGGTTAGACATTCAGACAAGTTATGCTTGATTAATTGTGATCAACACATTACAACAGAAATGAAGAACATTTTAGAGAAGATAATATGAAAGTCCAAGCCATAAAATGGAAATGTGATGGCGTTGTCAAATTAAAGACATAGTACTGTCCTCGTTTTTTCGCGCCATTGGTCAGTAGAAGTCGAAGGAAATAATGACTATTGAAGGAAAACAACAATTGTGGCAACAAACATATCAGTTTGTGTCTAGGCACTATTTTTTATTTTAAACAAAATAACATTCTTTAAAAAATAATTTCTTGCACCTTATATGTAGTTTAGTTAGTAGTTATTATTATTATACAAACATGTAGAGTATATGTTTTATTGTAAAGGATTTTCACCGTATAAATTGCCTCGGTGAGTCCTGTGATAAAATAATTATAATAAAAAAAAATATGTACAAAAAGTATTTGTAAATTATATATGTAAATAAATTGAAAAAAGTAATATTTATATATAATAGTAGTATGTTATATGTTGCAAAAAAAATCTAAAAAAAGTTTGGTTAAAAAAATAAATTACATATTACAACCGAGATGAAGAACATTTTAGAGAATTATTAGGCATCCATAGGGCATATTAGGCATCCATCCACTTTACACACTGTGTAATATTCACCATTCTGTCCATATTTGAACATCTATATTCCTTCAATTTTTTCACCTGTTGATGTTTTTTAAATGATGTTATGATGGTGAATATTACAGTCTGCAGAGGGGCCACTTAAACCAGCCAATGACAGGTCAAAGGCCTGTGGATGTCTAGACTTCTATATTACCTTCTCTAAAATGTTATTTATCTCTGTTGTAAAATGTTAACATTAACAGCTCCCCAGGGAGTTTAATCTAGTCCTTGTCTACAAAAATTTGGACAAATTCAAAATATTGTTTAAAATTTACTTTATGTTGACTTAATTTGAAAAATAAATATAATATATTCTTATGCAGAAAAATGCTTACCTCGGGGTAATTACCCTAGGTAGACTGGCAATAATACAATAAAAAATATATAGATATAAAGTATGCAAACTGGTATGCTCTTTGCTTGTATTACGTGTAATTACTTATCTGTTATTTTTCTGCGAACTATTTTGTAACTAAATAAAATAAATAGGCATTTACAAGAATTTTTAATAAGATTTCTAAGATGATTTTACAAGAAAATGTTTACAAAGATTTAAAAAAAAAAAAAATTAAATGGTTAATGTGTAACAGAGCTTTATATTGATTATCATTCAATGTCATCTATTTTAATTTTTATAAATAAATTTTGTGTGAAAATTAGGTATGCTTTTAGTTCTTAATAATGTTTATATTACTTTTTAAATTTTATAATTTCTTTAACGTTTATCTTTGTAAAGGAAAAATAAGAAACCTGCTGACAAGCCGGTTTCGCGGTTTAGTGGTTTTCATTATTTTTTCTTTTATATTTTCTGTTCATTTTTTACCTTCTTTAATAAAAAAAATAAAAACTTATCACTTATATTATCGTCTTTCTTTCCATTGTTTTAATTTTTTTGTCATTTTCTCGCAATGTTTTGTAGTATAAATAATAACAAGAAAAACTTCAATATAGTATAAGTCCCGACGACGGTGGTAGTGACTTCGAAACCGGTCAAAAAATAATTAAAAACTAAATTTAATAAATGACAAACCATTAATTACGGCCTCCGATTAAGACACTGACTCACGCACGCAAGGTTCCGGGTTTGATTTCCGGTGAAAACATTAAAAAACAAATGTTACTTTTCTCAAACCAGGGTATTATGTTCTATAATTCACAACTGTTACTAAGCGTCCTGGCCTGTTGAGGTGCAAAAAATTAATAAAAAAAATTATTCAAAATAAGAAAAACGGTTATGACAAATTAAAAAAAAAGTCAATGAAAAATAATTCTACGGTCGTTATTTGTCGACTTTACAGACATAATTAATAAACTAGATATAACAAATACAATTACAAACAATGGTTCTACAGTATCCAAAAAGTTATCACGTGTGCAGCGCCACTGTTTGCGAACCAGAAAGGAAAATGGTCTATGATTTTTTAATGCATTGGAATCCACAGTCTGTTCCCGCATATCATCGCAGGTAATGGGCATTGGTCAACATAGAAGCCCGACTAGAATGAAGGCTTAACCGCGATCCATTGGGAATTCTATGAATTGGTGTGTTATCCACTGAGCTGACGCCGACTCGACTGTTGAACGACTCCGTTTTCTAAGTGCTATTGTTTAAATCAGACCCGTAGTATTTGCTCACAAAAGCTGATGACTACATTATTTATTAACAACAGTGAAACATACTAAAGTTTTATTTTTTTAATAGGTTGTTTTACACAGTGATACTCTCTTTTTTATATCTGTAAATAAGAAATACAGATACGAAAGTATTTAAGGTATGTATTTTGATTGAAATTATATATTTTTTTAAAATTTTACTTTGTATTTGTTGGATTAATGCTTGACGATAGACATGCCAGAATAATTAGCGTGCGTGCATGTGAAGATGTATAAATGTGGAGGATCTAAAAATCTAAAAATGACCTACGCATATTACTATAAAAATCAATTTCAAAAACGAGAAACCACGCAATTTGAATAGAATAATTTTATTTGCTTACCAGTATTATCACTAATCCAATCTGGTACCGTGAATCTGAAAAAAAGAGAGAAAACTTAGTTGAAATTGACCAAATACGCTCTGATCACGACAACAAAATGCACAAGAGTTTCAGTTTGTGTTAATATTTCTAAATCAATGATTATCTAGCTTTATGATACCATAATTATTGTTCTTTATATTTTTCACGACACTTTTTTTTAAAATACGAAACCTCAAAATGATTGCTGATATAATATTGCACGTTTTTATTCTTACATAAATGTTGAATTTTATCCTTGAATTGTTGGGCAGTTTTATGTGTTATATAGAATCAAATTTCTGAATGAAATTTTCGACACAATGGTTACCCTCAGGTAAAAATTCTGAAATACGAAATTGAATAGAAATATGTTATAAACAGTGGTTAAATTTATTATTTTATTAGTTTTATTTATTTTATTATAGAAATAAGTCTGCCTAAGTGTAATAGTTGCTGCGTTTGTCTACCATGCCTGAGGTTCCAGATTCGACTCCTTGCATGATTGACGAAGTAAAATCGATCAAGAAGTTATAATTGTTAATGCAATTATTCATAGTCCCTTTAAAAGAGTTTAGAGTCGGATTATAGAACAAAAAAGAAGAAAATATGAATAATTGCACCATGCTCCAAAACATGATAATATTCTGCATGGATCTGCTTTACCGATAGTCGAAAGGGGTAAATTTACGTACACGATGTTATCGATACACGAAAAGGCGGAAAATTTTATCGTTACCAAACCGAAACGGCCAAACTGTTGCATGCGACGCTTATAGCCATAGCTCTTTTAAGTTTATCAGCTAATAAATCGCTGAAATGGTATTCAATCACCGGTTTCTTCCATGTGGAGCACACAAGTTTGCTTTTTACAATGAAATGGAATGTTGTTACACGATACCGGATGCTAAATTAAAAATATATATAAATGTTCAGAGTTTTAATGAAATAAGAAAGGTTTGTCAATACAAAGAAGAGCATTACAAATAATGTTAATGCGTTGGAAATAACCTTAGAGGCAGTATTATATGAAAATTGGCTTCGGGCAAGTTGTACCTCAAAAAGTTAAGAAAATAAATTACGAAGTTATGTATATGAGTAATGGTTGGGTTTTTATCAAAATGTGTTGTATAAATTATATTTTCCATGAAACAAATTTGGTCGACTTTGACGAAAACGCAATAATATATTTAACATTATATTTTTTTAACCTAACTTTTTTTTGTGAAACTCTCCCTTTTACCGTTAACTTCATATTTGGGCTCTCATGACTGAGAATCGTGCACCCTGGTCAGCAGTGTCAGCAGTGTCAGCACCTCACATTTCTGAGAGCTGTCACAAAGGAAGAGCCTGTTGCAGTTATAATCAGGTCAGAGCAGCGCATGGGAGACCTATCTCGTTCTCTTCTTCCCTTTACTCTACCTACCACAACAAGCTTCTCCAGGCAATCTTCTTCTCTCCTTGTGAAGTGACTAAAATATCAAAAAACTCTTTTGAGACATATGGTCGAGAGTCTTTCCGGTTCGAAATAGGTGATAAATGATGCGTATACGAGTATATGGTAAATGTAAATAGAAGCTTAGAAAATATGCAGATTAGACAGTCAAGAAAAACTTAGCTAAATTTGTATAAATTAGCTCATAAAAGTCTGTGTTACGAAATTCCTTTACACGCGGTGATGTAACATCGTTTTACTAAAAGCAAAAGTCAGAATTTTCTGAAATTCAGACATTTGATAAAAAAGACATGCTGTTAAATAGTATTTTTTTCATAATTTATAAAAAAAATCAAACATATTGTCTGTTATAGCAAAATTAATTAAAAATCAGAAATTCGCCGGTTGGATAACTAGCGTGCAATCTTGCCTACTGCCAATAACCGTCTAAATAAACGAATTTGTTTTTTGTTTTTGTCTCTCACACAAACATCGGCCACAGCACAGCGTTTCTGTTTTTTTTTGTTATAGGCTCTTTTCTCGCGCTCTTTCTTATTCAGTAAAACAGATTTATTGTGGTATTGCCATCACTTTCATTCGTATATTTATTATTCGCATATCAAGGATAAATATTTTTTTTATTAAAATCCGACGTGAAAATGTCTATTTGAAGAATACAAAAAATACAACTACGTCAAAAAAAAAAAAGAGATATATCAAGTCTTGTATGCTATTTAGACTCGTGTTGCATCATTGCCACCCTAAATTTAAAACCATCAATCTGGCTAAGTCGGAAGTTTACACAAATGTAAAGCGAACTAAACTATAATTGCATACCAAGATACACGTGTATGGCGTTCAATCCTCTCTGCCTGACTACACTTTCAGAATTGGCTACGGTATAATTATGACAACTTTATTGCTATTTGAAATAAAAAAATAACTTTTCAACATTACGCCATCAGCCACGGAAGTTGATTTGAAAACAAAAATACAGCATGACATTTATACCTGATGATGGGTAATTTAGAATACCTGGAACTAGTGGTGTTATTATTTATATTAAACTCTTATGTGGTAAAAATTAAAATGCGTTTCATTTAGATAAATCAAAAAATGTTTTTCCACAAAGTAAATGCTGAAACAATAAATAATATATCTCTAACTCTTTTCATCTTCTTCCCTATCCCTTTCTCATCTCTTCGTTCACTTATGTTCTAATCCCCCTCCTTTTATATCAAAAACGTTATGTATTTTATTTTTTTGACAATACAAAATTGGATATTACGTATGTAGGAACCTTTTTCTGTTCACTTTTAGTACAAGGGTTTTAACGTCAAATGATAAGATGTAGAATTGCTGATATTTGCACTAAAATAATATTAAAAATTTCAATCGATTTATTTATCCTCGGAAAGGTTCAAGCAGTCAGTTTCATAATAACGTGATAGGAATGCGAAAATGGAAACTAAACACATACAGAGCCAAGGCATCGCCAGACTGCAGAAAATAGCCTCGAGGCATACTGAGCGGGGGCGCCAGTAGATCTGGCAGTGTGTAGGTTTTTGTGGATGGTACCGACCACGGAATGCATTTCTGCATAAGTTCACTGGGTTGAAGTGCCCACTATATCCCGCGGGAGGGAGGGGACACCCCCACCACAACACAAACACACGGAGTGAGTGATTCTGCATAAAGTATCAAAGGACTGTACACAAGCTTTATCATGTCAAAGGAGGATTGAATGTGAAGCGAGCCAAGTAACACTACTGTAAAAGAATAGAACACAATGCGCATCCCTAGAGATTTAATAGATGAAATAACATAGTGTGTATTCATGATGATATTTGAGCAAGTTTTCAATATTTTGGGTACTATTTTTTTATTTTTCAAGAATATATTAACAAAATAATCTTTAAATTAAAGTTCTGTCGAATCATATACATGTAACTCGTCAGCAGGTTTTATACATTGCGTCTATTGCTTGATACTTAACCTACATTTATAATAATTTTATTTCAGAAACGCAGATAGAATACCATATTTAAAATGTTATTATATTATTATGATTATTTTATTGATTGATTTGGTGTTTATTTTGTAGAACTCCATATTTAAACTTATAATTAGAAATCAAACACTGATTTGAGTCTACTGAACACTTTATTTTATTTTTACATATATAAACATATAAAAATAAAAACTTCGTGACAATTGTTTCGCCTTATTAGGGCATTTTCAAACGTTCAGTAGAGTGTGTAGAGTGTGTAGTAAAGTGTTCAGTAGACTCAAATCAGTGTTTGATTTCTAATTATAAGTTTATATGATTATTTTAATTGATTTATTTGAACAATAAAAGAACATACATAATTGTATAGTTGTTCCCGCAAAGCCGAGGCTTGTCTGCGGGTTACACTTAATTATTATTTTTATTTTTATAAAAGATATGTACAAAGTTAAATAAAAAATGAAGAAATGTGCACATTCATTTGTTCTTTTTAATAAGATTTTGACGATTTAAAAAATGTATTTGAGATTTTCCCTCTCGATTTTCCCAAGGTATTAAGTTAAACAGTTTTAGTACTACACTCCCCATTGTTCTATCTACATAGTAATTGTCGAGGCTTTGAACTTACTTTGAATTTAAAACTACAGTCGAGGAAATGATGTGTCTGTATCTTATACTGACACTGATAATAGGCAACACGTTAACATAGTCAAATAATACTTTATCATTGTCTTTTGCTTCAATCTTTATTATAACAGGTATGATGGTTTTTTAATTTTGTATTTGTGGGTAAGTATTATATTAAGTGAAACTATCAGTAATAAAAAAAATGATATGGCCATAGTTTGAGCATGCGTCTCACTCATGCATTTAACTCACTATTCTTAAATATTGTTTGGTAACATGATTCATATGTATATTGTATTGCAGTGTCTTTTTGCCGTTTGGATGTCCTGTGCTTTTTGAATCGGCTTGTGATTGTAGACTCACGGATCAAATATCCGAGGTTCGCACCCCGCTCTACAACGACTTGATTTTCATTTTTTAATAGTGATTTACAACTTGTTGAAAATGACCACTAAAATTGTAGTATTTGGGTAAATCGTATAAACCCAAAATGTTTATTTTTCTTTAAAAAAATTTATAAAATGTTTATTTTTATATCTAGGAACAGCTAGTTTTTCCATACTATTAAATCTGCTGTTGTTATCATGTACCAATTTGTGTTTACACTCGGAGTGCGACGCATGCTGACAAATTAAGTTGTACCAAAGTAGAGCCCTACTGAATATTTATTTACAGATTTATGCATCAATTACATTGAAATATAGTGTTTCTGGCAGTATACATCTTTATGTAGTAGAAATTAGATAACTTATTTTAGCAAAGTTTGAATAAAATTAAAATCAGTTTAACATGATAAAATACTTACTGCTATAAGTGATGTTCCATCTCTGTTGCAATTAATTTCTTTTCATGTTCCCAACCATCTCACCAGAAGTCAAAATCTGCTATTTATTTAATCTTCTAAGAGCAACTTTTGTTTTTATGCCCCAATGTCCAGAATGTGTAGATTAGTCAATTCATCACACGACTTGGAATTCTTTGGGATAGATCTTCCGGCTTTTCGTAGATCTCTTTGGGACTAAAAGTGTGGGATGAAGTTGGATTGGCATGGTTTAGCGCGAAGTCTTATGTCTTTCGTTTTCTGAATATATTGTATACCGTTATTGTTTCGCCCTTGTTTGTCTTTGCTACATAGTTTTATTTTGTTTTTGTTTGGTTTCTTGTATTTATATTTCTTCATGTAACTGTTGCTTAGGCCGTATATATAATATATAAATAAAATTAATAAATAACCCCCAGGAAGTAATAGCATAATAGTAATAAATATACGCACGCAATATTACTAGGTGTCTACAAGCGTTTAGATACTTCAAGACGAGTTTGCAGGCAGCATTCACCAAACGCGGTCTGACTTTTTTTTTTATACAAACGTATACCTGTATTTTCCTTTGCATTATGGCACTAGAGTTTGTTTTTCGGGTTTTGGTGTCGACAAATGTTTTGCTTTTTAAATTAATTTGTCAGTAAATATTTGTATATAACTACTTACCGACTTTTCCATGTCTACCGGTTTCGAGACGAATTAATCTCTTCATCAGGACACTGATTACACTAACACGCAAATCCCACTATATATGTACATCTTCACCATAGTAGTGAAGTCGGTGAAAGCTGTATATAATGTGTCATAGTTGCATGTTGGTTTTTTTATAGGTCGCGGTTCGCTTCTCAAAACGATCGACAGGAAACATATTTTTAGGTGTTTATAGTTTACACACAGATATATTTTGGAGTCCCAGAACTCGCATCTGAAGCGTATGTATTAACTGCAAAATGACCGAGATACACAGTAATTTGGATACCAATATAGTGCTCTATGCATCATTAGGCGGGTAATTGATTTTACGACTTTGAAAATATATGGTATATATGGTTTTTTAAATAATTTTTATCGATATTACCCATTTTAAATTATATTCAGAATGTTCATTAACATTATTTGTTCGCCTGGCATTTCCAGAAGATAATAGATATAATAATTATCTTTTCCACCATGACACGAAGCTTTCCCCGGCATTGTTCGGAAGTATTCGAGTTAGTGGTGTTGTAATCACTTTGTTTTGTCCCATTTGAATGCAGCAATTAGCAAACCGATCTTCCATAAAATGTAATGTACAAATGGTTTTTTAATTACAAATCTAAAAGATAAACCTTTAAATAAAAGGCCGCAGGGTAGAGACTTGCATGGGATTATTTTTCATTTATTGTTATTGAAATGTACGAAAATAAATAAAATATTATCCGTGAGTATTTTTCATTTATTTGCACCTATAAAATATTGGTAAAATGTAATGTGTAGTCTGTATAGTTGTATGGCTGTGAGACTTGGACTCTGAAGGTAAACACTATGAACAGGTTGGAGGTTTTTGAGATGTGGTTGCATCGCAGAGTGCTTAAGATATCTTGGACAGACCTGATAACAAACTCAGAAGTCTTAAGTCGAGCTAGAACAAACAGAGAACTCTTAATTACTATAAACGTTCGAAAAATTTCGTATCTGGGGCAAATAATGCGTGGATAAAAGTACCACTTGCTTCATTTAATTTTGAAAGGCAAGACTGAGGGTCACAGAAGGGGTGAAAGAAGACAAATGTCCTGGCTGCAAAATATACAAGACTGGACTGGCTTCAGGACCGTGGAACAGATTTTCCGAGCAGCACAGGACAGAGAGAGATTTTCGCCAGAGTGATTGCTAACGTTGGGGATACCTGTCAGGGCACTAAGAGAAGAAGATGCACCTATAGTACATACAATAATAATAAAATTTTCTTAATAGTTTTGTTTTTATTTGTTTATCGCTTAACATTTAAAACGAGTTTTTTACTTTTGGGTAATATAATATTTATTTGTTTATTTATTAACGACCGTAGCCAATTTGGACAAAATATATAATAAAGTATAAATATATACTTGACCATCGTAAAGGAAAGCAGATTTATTATATATGATTCAACATAAATGCCCCTTGGGCGTATTGTTAAAATTAAATAAATAAATAAATAAATAATAAAGGTAAAGCAAGTCAATATGAAAATTATAAGATTTGTGATAAAATAGTAAAAAAAAAAATGCTTCAATGCAATTTACATTTTTACGAAAAAACTTCCTAAAATTGGTTCCCAGGTGGTTAGGTTAGGTGGTTAGGTCAGAGAAAATTTCTGAGTTTATTGAAAACTAAATCATTTTCTTAAAAACCCTTCTAAAATTCCCAACACCGATTTTTTGATTTTTTGATTTTCGAGAGTAAGTGTTTGAGGAATAATATTAGGTATAACGCAGCAGCCTGCAATAGTGAGCGTTCTGAGGGTGCAGCAGTGGACCTGGCATGGACAATGGACATGCTGCCAATGCCTCAGGAGTCCCTTACTCCAAGTTGCCTTTTCTTCACACCTACAGACCTTCTCCGTCCTGGAGGACCGTCGATGATGATCTTTGGGAGGAGCAGTAAGTGATGGCTAGCGATAGGGTCTCCCGAGGTGTCTGATGATGTTTACATTTTCACTAAAGAGCGGTTGTGAAAAAAAGGTGAAGTAAGTTTCATTTGAAAAAAGTTGTTCGTAAAAAGAAAACTTTTTGATATGCTGGGAAAATATGATTCTAATACATAAAAATAAAAAGTTGTGCCTTAAAGGGTCTACGCCTAAAGCAAACTGAGAAGTTTGTCTATATTTTCTTTGCTTTATTTTTCAAATATTTCAAACACCTCATGACTCCTTTCCACCTGGAAGGTCTCCCTTTCCCAACGCTCGACCACTAGTGACGCATGTAACGAAGCCACCTTACCTAAATCCTTTTACCTACACACTTCGGCCTCTAACCCAACCTTTCAAAACCAATTTAGAGATAAAGTCCTGTTTTGTTAGCTTGTGAGTACTTCGTCCTTCGTCTTTCCTTTTTTTCACCGATATTTAGAATTCCCTTTCTTTCGTATGGTTCCCGAAAGCATTTATTACCCTTATTCTCTACGGAATTCTCAATTATTTTCTGCACAGCTAGGTTTTTGTATAGAGATCTAAATTTGAATTTACCCCAAATGCACAGTAGGGTAGGTAACTGGTTTTCAATGAATATGTTTAACAAAAGCTTGTATTTTTTACCCTATCATTAATTGTATTGAATTTTCGTAGTAACCAAAGTTTAGTACACTTTCTGGAATTTTCAGTCTAAATGGTGTCTTTTCATTTATTTTGATTATGTATAATTATTTACTAATTAATTATGTATCCAGCTGGGTGATGAATACAGTTCTATGCGTGAAATATCATTAGAACCCTGGAGAACTATTGACTGGATAGCAACTCTCAGGTACTAGTCCTGAAAAAGGAAATCGAGTGGGGATAAGACTGTGCCGTAGTACCACATTTGAGGTTTTAAGTTCAAGTCTGGGGAGGGTGGACGTGAAATATTATTTTCAAAGGTGGTTTTAGAGTGCAATATTTCATTGTTGCTCTTCTGGTACCAGAAACGTTGAACTGATCACCTTACCTTCCATGTAACAAAAATAGATTTTCAACTAAATTCCCAATGCACCACAGAGTACGGAATAGAGAAATGATCATGATTGAATAATTTTGTACACAAATGTTGTGGCCTTTATGTATTAAAAAATCGATTAAATACTTGGTCATCATGTTATTAAAAATCCATTTTGACATACCCATTCATGGACATAAAATTTAATATAAATTATAAATAATAACCATTTAAAACACCGTATCTATTTAGTAGTAATGAAATTTGCTTGGAAAAATCTTATAGTTTTTA